>NW_013953653.1:34162-41343 GCF_001266775.1 Austrofundulus limnaeus
GTCCCAAACTGGACCAGTGACCCACCTTCCCCAACGAGGACCAGGTTTTGTCCCCATAAGGAACAGAGGGTCCTCACCAGGCTGTGTGTCAGGAAGATGCTGGTTCTGTCCAGGACCGGAGGTTCAGTCAGAAGGTCCGGACTGACAGCTGAGCTGCAGTTCTTAGTTTCTCCTCAGGTTTTAAAGACTTCTGATTGAACCAGTTGTAAAAACAAAGAGCTGACTGGTGATTTGTTTCAGTCAAATATCTGCTGCAGGTCCGATTTTGAGACGTTTGTTCTGATTGTTGACCGTTCAGCTCCCAGGTTCTTCATGAAAACTTCTTGTTTGTATTTAAATCAGTTGATCTGAATGTTTGCAGCTCTGAATAAATCCACTGTCAGACTTACATCTGTTTGGTTCCTGACACCAGAACCAGAACCCACCTGATAAAGCGGGTCTTGGTTCTGCAGCATCCTTCTGTCTTTTATCTTCTGTCTCAGATTTGATGACTTTTTCTTTTTATTGCTGTTAATTTGTTGGGTTTTATCTTCTGTTTGTTTCCTTTTTCTTGCCGTCTGTTTCTCAGCAGAAAGCCAATTTGTTATTAATGATGTGATTTTTTTTCTCTGTCATTTTTATTCTGTTTTGATCTCGCTCTCTCTGCGCTCTCAGCCTCCTCCTTCATTCTTAATGTGTCTCTGTCTGAATCTTGGCGTCTCACACACACTCTGCACGCTTCACGCTCTTTGTTGCTGTATATAAAATGATGTGCTGGCAGGTGTGTGTGTTTTAAGCCTCAGAGAAGCACTCTGCATGTCGTTGTCTGTAATGAAAAAGAGAGAGACCTCCCTGCGTCTCTCACTTTGTAAAGTGACAAAGAGTTTGGAGGAAAGTCGCAGCGGACTGATGTTTTATTGCATCTGTCAGCCTCACAACAACCAGGATAATCTTGTTTTTTTGTAGTCAGACGAGCGTGGATCTGTCCATAATTTACTGGAACACAAACAAACACTTTTTTCTGTAAATGGTTTTATGAATAAAGTAGAATAAAAAGAATAAATATATTTATTATTAGGTTGTGTTTTAGGGTAAAACAAGATAAACTTTAGTTCCAGTTAAGTCAGAGTCATAAAGAATTTAAATCAGATTCTTACATTTTTAGTTTAGAAGAAGCAGAACGATGCCTCTGTCCCTTTCACCAGAGGACACTGTCCCCTGTCTGTCCACAGTGTCTCTGAGAAGTAAATATTCAGCACTTTTACTCCT
Organism: Austrofundulus limnaeus; assembly: GCF_001266775.1. Taxonomy (NCBI): domain Eukaryota; kingdom Metazoa; phylum Chordata; class Actinopteri; order Cyprinodontiformes; family Rivulidae; genus Austrofundulus; species Austrofundulus limnaeus. Next base: position 35,411 of record NW_013953653.1, read on the forward strand.
TTAATCTGGAAACAAACAGCAGGGCTGCTTCTTTTCTGTCCGATTGTTGTGAAAAGCTGCTGAATCTGAGCCTCATGCTGTCCTCTGCTCTGTCCAGAACCTCTTCTGGGCTCATTCACCGTCTTTCAACCAGACGTCCCAGGTCCTTTAAACCAGGGACATTTTCAGAGAACAGAATATTTGGTCCTCAGGTCCTCTATGGTGGAAGTTCTAAGTCTTAGTGAGTCTGAACTAAACACACTTTTTACACCTGTTCTGCTTCTGACCAGTGAAGGATAATCAACTCATAGAGGGAGGAGGGAGGATGGACGGATGATGGACGGATGGATGGATGGGTGACGGATGGATGAATGGATGGATGGATGGATAGATGGGTGACGGATGGATGAATGGATGGATGGATGGATAGATGGGTGACGGATGGATGAATGGATGGATGGATGGATAGATGGATGGATGGATGGATGGATGATGGATGGATGGATGGACGGACGGATGGATGGATGGATGATGGATGGATGGATGGACGGACGGATGGATGGATGGATGATGGATGGATGGATGGACGGACGGATGGATGGATGGATGATGGATGGATGGACGGATGGATGGATGGATGACGGATGGGTGATGATGGATGAATGAATGGATGGATGACGGATGGGTGATGATGGATGAATGGATGATGGATAGATGGATGGATGATGGATGGATGGATGGATGGATGGATGACGGATGGGTGATGATGGATGAATGAATGGATGGATGACGGATGGGTGATGATGGATGAATGGATGAATGGATGGATGGATGGATGGATGATGGATGGATGGATGGATGATGGATGGATGATGGATGACAGATGGGTGATGATGGATGAATGGATGGATGGATGGATAATGGATGGATGGAGGATGGATGGATGGATAGATGGACGGATGAATGAATGGATGGATGGATAGATGGGTGACGGATGGATGAATGGATGGATGGATGGATGGATAGATGGATGGATGGATGATGGATGGATTGATGGATGGATGGATGGATGATGGATGGATGATGGATGACAGATGGGTGATGATGGATGAATGGATGGATGGATGGATAATGGATGGATGGAGGATGGATGGATGGATAGATGGACGGATGAATGAATGGATGGATGGATAGATGGGTGACGGATGGATGAATGGATGGATGGATGGATGGATAGATGGATGGATGGATGATGGATGGATGGATGGATGGATGGATAGATGGATGGATGGATGATGGATGGATGGATGGATGGACGGACGGATGGCTGGATGATGGATGGATGGACGGACAGATGGATGGATGATGGATGGATGGACGGATGGACGATGATGGATGACAGATGGACGGATGGATGATGGATGGGTGACGGATGGATGAATGTATGGATGACGGATGGTTGAATGGATGGATGGATGGATGGATGGGTGATGGATGGATGGGTGATGGATGGAAGGACAGACAGACAGACAGACAGATAGATAGATAGTCGGACGGACGGACGGACGGACGGACGGATGGATAGATGGATGGATGGATTGAAAGACCCTAATCATATCATTGGGTGGTGAAAGGAACACTTAGAGGATCTCCTCAGTCCACCCTCCATGTCCACCTTTGAGGAGCAGAGTCTGCAGACTGGGGAAGATGAGTCCATTAATATGGCAGAGGTCACTGAGGCAGTTAAAAAGCTCCTCGATGGCACCGGGGGTGGATGAGATGTTACCTTTGCTTCAGTCAGTCGTGGTGAAGAAAGAGCTGAGTTGAAAGACAAAGTTCTGGATTTACTGGTCTGTTCAGGTTCCATCCCTCAGCTGTGGTCAGAGGTGTGGATCATGACCAAAACAATGAGATCCTGGATTCAAGCAGCTGTAATGAGCTTCCTTTGTAAGGTGGCCAGGCTCAGGGGAGGAGTTCTGTCATCTGGGGGGCGCTCTGAGTACAGTCACTGCTCCTCCACATAGAAAGGAGTCAGTTGAGGTGGTTCATCTGATTAGGAGCCTCCTGGACACCGCCCTAGAGGTGTTCCAGGCAGGTTCTACTTGTAGCAGGTGTTGGGGCAGACCCAGGACTCACTGGAAGGATTATGGATCCTCTCTGGTCTGGGAACACCTCGGGTTCCCCAGGACAAGCTGGAAAGTGTTCCTGGGGAGAGGGAGGTCCGGGTTTCTCTCCTGGACCTGTTACCTCCATGACCCAACTATGGATAATTGGAAGAAGATGGAGATGGAGTATTTAGAATATTTAAGTATGTAAAGTACATAAGTATAGAAAGTATTTAAGGTGGAAGTACTGATGGCTGCACAAAGAGTTTGGGTCTTTCTTGTTGTTTTTGACGGGATCAGAACTCCTCTGGGTTCTGTTTGCTTCATTAATCAGAAGTCTTCCTGCTCATCAGCTGACTCACAGCTCAGTGCACGAGGTCCGATCTGCTGCTCACTTTCCAGCTAATTAGGCCGCAGTGACCGGTGCGGCCGAGCTGATAAAGGCCTTATTAATGTGATTGGACAGAATGCAGCGTTAATCGTTTGGAGCCTAATGACTGAATCACATGAGACCACAGGCAGGGAGCTGCAGTCACAAACAGAAATATAAATATATGTTCTGCACATGGCTCTGCCATTTCTGCTGCTGCGAGTTAAAACATGTCATAAACCAGTTTATCTGAGATATAAACCAGTTTATCTGGGATATAAACCAATTAATCTGAGATATACACCAGTTTATCTGAGATATACACCAGTTTATCTGAGATATAAACCAGTTTATCTGGGATATAAACCAATTTATCTGTGATATAAACCAGTTTATCTGGGATATAAACCAGTTTATCTGAGATATAAACCAGTTTATCTGAGATATAAACCAGTTTATCTGAGAAATAAACCAGTTTATCTGAGATATAAATCAATTTATCTGATGTAAACCAGTTTATCTGGGATATAAACCAGTTTATCTGGGATATAAACCAGTTTATCTGTGATATAAACCAGTTTATCTGAGAAATAAACCAGTTTATCTGAGATATAAATCAATTTATCTGATGTAAACCAGTATATCTGATATAAACCAGTTTATCTGATATAAACCAGTTTATCTTCAGTATTTGGGCTGAAATCCGTTCACTGAAGCCAACCCATCTGTTCATGTGGTAAACACTGAATGTGTCCTCGTTGTGTTTACAGTCTCAGTTGAGGACAGAGACCAGTCAAAGCTCTCCAGGTGTTCAGCTCAGACAGGTGCAGAGACTCAAACCACTCGTTACTCTGGTTTGAGCCTGAAATCTACTTCCTGTTCAGGAAACACTGAAAGGCTGTCGGCTTCAAAGCAGCTTCATATGTCAAATCAACACACAGCTGGATGAACATGTGGAAACAGAGGAGGACAGAGAGGGACAGAGGACAGAGGACAGGAGGACAAATCTGATGAAGTTTTCTCTTCAGCACAGAATTCAAAGCTTGTGTTTGTAAATCCTGAGAAATAAAAGCTGCAGATATTTGAACATATTTTATAAAAATATTAAATCTGTCTTTGTTTCAGCTCTATGCCGTTTATTTTCAAGGTTTGAGTGAATAACTCTGTGATGTCATGTCCCAAAACTGATCTGTAAAAATCTATCCATCAAGTAGGTTCTTTACACTCAGCTAAAGAAAAACGTCTTTTATTCCAGGTGACTCAAAGTCCTTTTGTAAAGGACTTGTTGTCATAGTGACCAAGGCTGAAGTGAAAACAACTCAGATCTGTAGTCTTCAAACTGAAATCAGGAAAAAATCTCACAAAAACAGAGAAAAGATGAAGTTTTTCTCTTCTGAAAACTGAAATACAAGGTGAGGAGAAAACCATAAATCATCTGAAGCCTTGTTTCTGAGGTTTTCACATTTAATTTAAGATTATTTTATTATAATTATTAAACACAGACACGTAAAATCTGCTGCTTCCTGAAACAAGTCCTACAAAAACCCTCTGAGATACAAGAAACATCAGTGTGTGACAGGAAACCTGCAGAATTCATCTAAACATCTGAAGGTTTAACAAATACTGAGGCTTCAGATCCACCATGTGGTCCATCAGATCCACCAACATGTGGTCCATCAGATCCACCAACAGATCCATCAACATGTGATCCATCAGATTCACCATGTGGTCCATCAGATCCATCAACATGTGGTCCATCAGATCCACCATGTGGTCCATCAGATCCACCAACAGATCCACCACCATGTGGTCCATCAGATCCACCACCATGTGGTCCATCAGATGCAGAGTTTAATGAAGGTCATGTTGTTTTGACCAGATCTGTTCTGTCTGAGTTAGGTTAGGGTTAGGGTTAGGTTAAAGCCAGGGTTAGGGTTAGGGTTAGGGTTAGGGTTAGGTTAAAGCCAATGTTAAAGTTTAAAGTTTAAAGCAAACTTAGTCATGGGTGAAGTGTAAAATACAAGTAAAACTTAAGAAAACTCTACTTCAATAAAAAAAAAGGAGGCTTCTGTGTCTCTGAGTGCAGAGAACCCAAAAATATCTTCATCTGTTTCTAATTTCTTTTCATAATCAAATCATGTCTTCAGATTTGGGTCCAGCTGGGAGATCCAGGCAGGAAAGTCCTAAATGAGTCCCTGACATGAATAAATGGATGTAGCTGCAGGTTGGTCCTGTGTTTGAAGAGTGACACAGTGTGTGTTGTTGTGTGGCAGCAGACACATTAATGCTTTTCTCTGACGCGCCTGCTGTATATCATTACTGTTAACATCTGCATAAATCTAAATAAAGCTCCAGTTTCAGTTTCACTTCAGTCCTGACCTCTTCTTTTTCCTCAAGCTTAGATTCTGATTTACATAAATGAAGGATTGTATGTGGCAAATATGCAAATGAGCCAATTATGAGTGATCAGCTGATTGATTGGTGTTGTCTCTGCAGCAGTGAGGGGGGGGGGGCCTTGGTGAGGGAGATGCTGCAGACATGTGGAGGACCAGAGGTCTGTCAGGACTCACTGGTCCACTGGATCCTCAGTCCGGCTCAGAGAAAAGTTGATGGACTTTGAAAAAGACTTCAGTCAGACGAACATCAGAGGAAATATTTCACCAGGTTATTATTTAACAAAACTGGGACTCTGACTGGATTCAGACCTGTTCTGTTGGACCAGCTGCTGGGTCTGCATCAGGGTTCTGTTGGACCAGCTGCTGGGTCTGGATCAGGGTTCTGTTGGACCAGCTGCTGGGTCTGGATCAGGGTTCTGTTGGACCAGCTGCTGGGTCTGGATCAGGGTTCTGTTGGACCAGTTTGGTCCACTCCTCAAACCATCAGCCTCCACCTCCGTGCTGACAGCTGGGAGGAGCTGCAGTGCATTCTGGGTAATGTGCAGATTAAGTGACATAAAACAAAGAAAATAATCTGATTCTGTTTTATTTTCTGATCTGCAGACTGCACAGCTGGCTTTCCTCACCGTCTCATCCTGATTCATCTGATCTACCCAGGCTCCTGATTGGCTGAAAGACGCAGCTGAACAGAGAAACAACTCCTGACTTTCCCTCCGTCTCCATCAGGCCAGAGGAGAAGCCGGGTCAGAGTCTGGTCCTGGCCTGATGGGGTACGGGGGGCCGCAGAGCTGAGTGGGAGTTGATTGAGTTTGCTCAGCTCCAGCCTGTGGGACTGCAGACAATATTACAGGACTCACACACACACACACACACACACACACACACACACACACACACACACATACACACACACACACTAACCTGAGCAGCTGACGGTTTCTATACTCAATTTAATCAGAGCTTTATGTCTATGGAAGTGAGCACATGTGACCCCGTCTGTCCCTGAATCGTCCTCTCTGTCTTTGTGTCCATCAGTGTCTCACTCTGTCTCATGACTCTGTCTTTGTGTCCATCAGTGTCTCA
>NW_013953653.1:43052-43403 GCF_001266775.1 Austrofundulus limnaeus
CACTCTGTGTCATGACTCTGTCTTTGTGTCCATCAGTGTCTCAGTCTGTGTCATGACTCTGTCTTTGTGTCCATCAGTGTTTCACTCTGTCTCATGACTCTGTCTTTGTGTCCATCAGTGTCTCACTCTGTCATGACTCTGTCTTTGTGTCCATCAGTGTTTCACTCTGTCTCATGACTCTGTCTTTGTGTCCATCAGTGTCTCACTCTGTGTCATGACTCTGTCTTTGTGTCCATCAGTGTCTCACTCTGTGTCATGAATCTGTCTTTGTGTCCATCAGTGTCTCACTCTGTGTCATGAATCTGTCTTTGTGTCCATCAGTGTCTCACTCTGTGTCATGAATCTGTCTTT
>NW_013953653.1:45364-46311 GCF_001266775.1 Austrofundulus limnaeus
TCTACTTAAGTAGAGATACAAAGTATTTGTACTTAGTTACTTTACAACACTGTTGATAAATCATTTAAAATGATCAGAAATAAAGAACAAAACCAACAGTTTGTGCTTCCAGCTGCCTTTCCTTCAGACTCAGAAGGTTTAACAAACATTCAGTCTGTAGCTCAGTTCAGTTCAGGTCCGTTTGTTTCCTTTAGCTTGGTTCAGTTTAGCTGAGACGTCAGTTTTAGCCTGCAGCTTGTGTAGCTGTACCTGTAGAAACACACCTGTCCTGCTGCTGCTGTGTTCAGTCAGTACTGCTCAGGATGCTGGACGCTGTGTAAAACTGTTTGTTCTCAGAGAACATCTCTGTGGATCAGGGTTAAAGAACTGAAGGTGTTTTTGTACAAAGCCTCTAATGAACAGAACGAGTGCTGCTCTCCACCTCTCCTCTTACTCCCCCCATCCTCTCCACCTCTCCTCTTACTCCCTCCATCCTCTCCACCTCTTCCCTCCTTCAGCTGTTTTCTCCATCATGTCCTCCTCATTGCCATCCTGGTTCAGTGTTAATGAGTGAGCTGAACATGGTTCAGTGTTAATGTTCAGTGTTAATGAGTGAGCTGAACATGGTTCAGTGTTAATGTTCAGTGTTAATGAGTGAGCTGAACATGGTTCAGTGTTAATGTTCAGTGTTAATGAGTGAGCTGAACATGGTTCAGTGTTAATGTTCAGTGTTAATGAGCGAGCTGAACATGTTTCAGTGTTAATGTTCAGTGTTAATGAGTGAGCTGAACATGGTTCAGTGTTAATGTTCAGTGTTAATGAGTGAGCTGAACATGGTTCAGTGTTAATGTTCAGTGTTAATGAGCGAGCTGAACATGTTTCAGTGTTAATGAGTGAGCTGAACATGGTTCAGTGTTAATGTTCAGTGTTAATGAGTGAGCTGAACATGGTTCAGTGTTAATGTTCAG
>NW_013953653.1:48231-48844 GCF_001266775.1 Austrofundulus limnaeus
TGAGCTGAACATGTTTCAGTGTTAATGAGCGAGCTGAACATGTTTCAGTGTTAATGAGTGAGCTGAACATGTTTCAGTGTTAATGAGCGAGCTGAACATGTTTCAGTGTTAATGAGCGAGCTGAACAGGACAGGTCACAGGCTTTAAAGAGGAGAACAGGTATGATGAAAACATTAACACGTTGTGGAACAGAAACACTGAGCTGTGGACCATCAGGTGGATGTGTCTCTAAACTCCCCTTTAAGTTGATGTTTTCCTCTCATCCCCATCTTGTCTCAAAGGGAGGAGTCAGATCTAAAGAGGAGGATGGGTCACTGACACTTTGACAGGTTTTAATCAGAAATGATGACGTTTTTGGAGGAAACAGATGAAAAATAAAGAAACTTTTGCTATGACTCCTTAGCCACGCCCCTCTGCTACATCTGCCCCACCCTGCCCGGAGCCCCCCAGGAGACCAGCATCTGCTGCAGGTAAGATAGTGACTGCTCCATCCTCCTGGTCTGTAGGTGTGGAGTTCTGCTGCTGGCACTCACCTTCATCACACTCCCCCTCCAACTACAAAGTGTGCAGTCAGAGTCACCTTTTCTCTCAGCCTCTCTTTGCCTCTCAACCT
>NW_013953653.1:52438-53859 GCF_001266775.1 Austrofundulus limnaeus
GGGACACACTGGACGGGGACACACTGGACAGAGACACACTGGACAGAGACACACTGGACGGGGACACACTGGACGGGGACACACTGGACAGGGACACACTGGATGGGGACACACTGGACGGGGACACACTGGACAGAGACACACTGGACAGAGACACACTGGACGGGGACACACTGGACGGGGACACACTGGACAGAGACACACTGGACGTGGACACACTGGACGGGGACATGGGGACAGTTTTCAGACTGGACATTAGTTGTTTTTGGAGCATTTCTTAGTGAACAGGGAGTGAAGACAGGATCAGTGCTGAACAGACATGTTTTATTACACAGTTATTACTACAGTTCTAATAATATATAAAGTTACAGCTTAAATAAAAACTTTAACAGTTTCTAAGTCATGTTTTTCGTTTAGACTTCATTTTAAATAAAGTTTCTAATGATTGAAAAACTGGAACAGGTTTGATCAAATGTAAAAATCAGATTAAAGTTCACTTCCTGGTGCGAGCTGAGTATTCAGGGGAGAAACAAACAGGATGCTGTCTCCTGCTTTTAAAGGCAGAGACAGAGGGACAGCCGTCAGCAGCAGACAAACACTGTCCTCCAGACAAAGATGACAGAGACACTGAGGACGACAGATAAAGATGGAGGCTTCAGGCTGTCAGGAGGACCTAAACAAACAGGAGGCTCAGTGTCGCCAAAAGGCCTCCTGGAGCCCAGCTGACACCAAATGAGACCTTCTTCTGTCTCCTTGGAGGGAAAACAGCATCGAGGCAGCTTTAAAAGCTCACTTTGAAGGAAGTTGGAGTTTTTCTTCCATAATTTCTGCTTTTCTCCATCCTTTCTTTCTTCTAACTCTTTCCTGCCGTGAACTTTCCATTTATCCCTTTTTATTGTGTCGTTGACCACCTTTACATCCATCCTTACAAGGCTCTCTCCCATTGATTGTGCTGCCCTCTTCACCCCTTCTCTCTCATTCATAATTGAACAGCAGTAACTGCTGCGGCGGTTTAATTAGCCGACCAGCCTGCAGAGACTCTGCCTCCACTTTCAGGACTGCAAAACATACATTTAACTGCAGCACACAATCCTCAAAGTACGGAGAATTGGTCCTTAGTGTCTGAGCCAGGCACTCATTTATTGGTCTTATTGGCCCAAAACTCCATAATGACCTTTCAGCATAATGTAATTTAACTGGTCAGAGCCGGTTTCCTCTCCTCGAGCTTTTACAACATTTAGAAACAACCACACGTGCCATGTTTGTCCTGAAAAACATCATTTATGGATGTTTTTACTCTGAAGTCTGCCTGCTACTGCCTGCTACTTCCTGTTACTGCCTGCTACTTCCTGTTACTGCCTTCTACTTCCTGTTACTGCCTTCTACTTCCTGTTACTGCCTGTTACTGCCTGCTACTTCCT
>NW_013953653.1:56891-58018 GCF_001266775.1 Austrofundulus limnaeus
CTTCTACCTCCTGTTACTGCCTGCTACTGCCTTCTACTTCCTGTTACTGACTTCTACCTCCTGTTACTGCCTGCTACTGCCTTCTACTTCCTGTTACTGCCTTCTACTTCCTGTTACTGACTTCTGCTTCCTGTTACTGCCGTCTGCTTCCTGTTACTGCCGTCTGCTTCCTGTTACTGCCGTCTGCTTCCTTTTACTGCCGTCTGCTTCCTTTTACTGCCGTCTGCTTCCTGTTACTGCCTGCTACTGCCTTTTACTTCCTGCTACTTCCTGCTACTGCCTGCTACTTCCTGTTGCTGACATCTACTTCCTGTTGCTGACATCTACTTCCTGCTACTGCCTTCTACTTCCTGTTACTGCCTGCTACTGCCTGCTACTTCCTGTTCCTGCCTTCATCTTCCTGCTACTGATGTCTACTTCTTGTTACTGCCTGCTATTTCCTGTTACTACCTGCTACCTCCTGTTACTGCCTTCTACTTCCTGTTCCTGCCTTCTACTTCCTGTTGCTGAGGTCTACTTCCTGCTACTGCCTGTTCCTGCCTTCTTCCTGTTCCTGCCTTCTTCTTCCTGCTACTGGTGTCTACTTACTGCTACTGGCGTCTACTTCCTGCCACTGGCGTCTACTTCCTGCTACTGGCATCTACTTCCTGCTATTTTTGCTAATTCCTGCTCAGGCTGAAACTTCCTGAAGATCATTAAAGAACAATCTTAAGAAAACAAGACCCTCTCCAGCTGGTACTGGGGACCCCAAAGTCTTCCCAAACCAGGGAGGATCTGTAAATCCAGAACTGGGGAAATCCTCCAGAGGGAGGCGAGCAGGATTCAGTCGTATCACATGAACCTCCTCAGCTCACTTCTTTAGATGCAGAGGAGCAGCAGGTCTCTGAGCATTAGTGTCGCGCAGATCGATACTGAAATATCGATACTACAGATACCAGAACTTTGTGTTTTAGAATTGATACTAAAATCAAAATATCAATACTTTGATACTTCATTTATTTCACATAATGTTTTCACATTAACAGAAAATAATGGAAAATAACTAAACTATTCAAATCTTGTCTAAATCAAATGTGGTTGGAGGGAACTACTTTTTCTTCCACTTGGGTAATGCATGCGCACAGTGG
>NW_013953653.1:60725-64528 GCF_001266775.1 Austrofundulus limnaeus
TTCTTTGAGCAAACAACTTTTCCAAGATGGCGGCCCCACGGCTCGACAGCAGCATTAGTGGTCCGTCTATCTATTCTTTATGTTTATGGTTACTACCAACAGTGATGATTAATATTTACTTTCTTGAAAAACTTTCGTATATCCACTTTTCACTGAGAATTCTCCTGGCCTGCTCATTTAGCATTCATGCTGCACTTAGCTGGGGGCTGGAGCCCCCCTAAAATAGGCCTAGTGACGCCACTGCTGAGATTTATCATCTAACATCTGCTCCTGGACTCATCCCAGACTTTATTTTTAGCTACTTTTTTCTGTTTGCTAGTCCTTTCCTCTAATTATCCTCCAGCAGGAGAATAAAAAACAAGGTTCAGACTGGAAGCCCCTCCTCCTCCTTCAGCTGCTGCTTGAAGGATTTTAAAGGGATCACTTCCTGTGGCCCTTTGGTTTCCACTCATGCTAACAAGCCATATTTATGGAAACTCAAACTTTATTTCTCGCCACAAAGTGACAAGTGAGCAGTGAGGAAAACTAAGCAAGAGAAAATCAAAATGCCAAGGTGCAGCTTAAAGACGACAGGGCTAAATTGGCCATTATTTTCCCTTCCTGTCTGTCTCTAACGCCCCTCCTCCCCCTCCCCCCACCGTCTTCCAGTCATTTTCTTCATTAATGAATGCACACATTTCTAAGTGCAACCGTGGACTCACACTTTACATCCTAATCAGACTGAATTCACAGGCAGGAAAAAGGAAAGTGTCCAGATTCAGCAGGAAAACTTCAGCTTTCATTCAGCTCTGAACAGGTAAACCTGATTAACTCAGGAGAGACACGTTTCACTTCTCTTTGTTTTAGAGGCAGAAAATATTCCTACAGCATTAACATCTCATCCTAGAAACACCACAGATTTACTCATTTATGAGTTTTATCTGTTTCAGGACGTTAATGAGTCAAACTGATGTTTCTGTGGAGCAGTCAGTATCTTACCTGCAGTCAGAACAGCGTCAGGGTGGGCTGATGGTGGATTAGAGGGGCAGACAAACATCAACACGAATGCTGCATTTTCTGTGAAAAAGAAGACAGACATTACTCATTTAATCAGGTATTTGTTGTCTTTTTCCCTCTCTGCAGGTTGTGTGTTGTTGTATAAAAAGTTTATTATTAAATCAGAGAAACATCCTGCACCAACTCCAAAGTAAGTTTTATTTGATCTGTGGGTAAAATTAATCACAGGTACACAGCTTTCTGGATCAGATTTCTGATTTCATTTGAGTACAGTACACAGTATAATATACTGTTTACCACCTATTTATCCTTATTTATTTATTCATTTCATTAAAAATAAAAGAATAAAAATAAAATACAAAAAAATACAAAAATACAAAAGTAAAATACAGAAAAAACGAATAAAATGAAATAAAAGGCAGCAGAAAGAAGAAAAAAATTATAACATCTGTGCCTTTCCTCCATCAAANCAAAAGTAAAATACAGAAAAAACGAATAAAATGAAATAAAAGGCAGCAGAAAGAAGAAAAAAATTATAACATCTGTGCCTTTCCTCCATCAAATAAAATTTTAATAATAATCTTTACGCAACAAAACAAAATAAAAAAGTAAAATTAACAGAAACCATCAAATTTTTCTTGAACTAATAATCCGGTCTAAGCAGGTCTTTTTTTACAGTATGTGATGGAAAAGGAGCAGGTAAAACATACAAGACCTTTGATTTCCTGTCTTCTCACCTCATAATATTTAAATGTTCTCACAGCAGGTAAACACTAATTATTCCCACATTCAACGAGCGTTAAATCTCTCATCCTTACATGTACATTTATTTATTCATTCATTTCTAATATAAGTAATATTGAGACACACATCCTACACAACATATTTCCCAGTGAGCTCCTTTGTAAATGTTTTTTAAGCTGGTTAAAGTTTGTAATTTAATAATTAATCTGACAAACGCAGGGTGTCAGACTGTACCGCTCTGACTGTAAACAAGTAAAAATCTGAGACATAATCACTAAAAAACATTTCAAATTCCATTTAAAATAGTTAAAATATAATAAGACAATACACAGAAAGTTTGGTTAATAAGCAAGTGACATTATTTATTAGGAGGAACTAGTTTGTGGTGCGAATGGACTTTGTTTTCAGTGGGGCTGTGCTCCAGCTGCCCTTATGGACCAGCTGAGACCAGAACCAAAGAGAAGCTGGCAGCAGTGAAGGGTCAGAGGTCAGACCTGGAATGGGTCTGAACTGATTTTAAAGTGAACTAAATTCAGCTGTAATCAGACTGAAAAGAAAGAAGAGATTTTCCTGGTTTCTGTGGATCAGAAGCAGCAGAACTGGACAGTTTGACACGGATCAGTCCAGGCCTGGCCTCTGACCTCTGACCCGCTCCGTTTCAGCCTCAGCAGAAGGTTTGAAACCAGATGACAGCAAAGCTCAGAGGGAGGCAGAGGAAATGTTGATGTCAGGCTCTGAAAAGTGCTGTCGAGACAACAAACTAAACTTCAGACATGTCCAGCTCTGGTCCAGTCTCCTGCATGTTTTACATTTGTCCCTGCTCTGATGTTCTCCTTAGGTCATCAAGGTCTGCAGAAACCTGACAAAGCACACCTCAGGTCCAGCTGTGGTGGACCAGGATGACACCTAACACATGCAGGACATGTGGGACACCACTGAGACGAGTCAGAGAAATAAAAGACAAATATTTGCATCAACAACTTAAATATCCATGATGGACCCAGGATCCATCTTTATCTTATCAATCAGCTGGAATTATTCTCCCACAGAACAACAGCTAAAGCATTAAAATCAGGCTGTTTTCTGCAGATCACAGCAGAGGTGAAAACTCATTTTTCACCCTCATATTTGCATAAATTCTCTTCTTTTTAAGTTGCTGCTGCCAAAAATGATAAAGTGGATGCAGCACGGTGGAGGAGACTCAGGGAACCAGAGGATGAAGAAGAAGAAGTTTAAATAAATAGAAAATTCTCCACCAGATCTGCCTGAAACGTCTGCTAAAGGCCAAAACGGGGTGGTTAAAAGGGGACCTTAGAGGAAGCACCGGCTGCAGTAAAAAGCAGAGAAGGAGAGATGGAGAAAGAATGTCAGATCTGATTTTACAGTGATAATGAAGAGACAGATGAGAGGCAGAGATAATGTGAGAGGGACAGATAACAAACGAAGAAGCTGCAGGCAGGACGCCGTAATGGACTTCTGAGTGCAGAAAGCAGAAACAGATTTACGAGGAGAAAGGGATGAGTGCACAGAGAGCATGAACGAGTGTTAAGTGGAGGCCCCGCCCGCCACGCTTTTACAAAGCAGTCATGAAAACAGTGTTTAAAATTAACTGACAGATGGAACGGCTCAATAAACCTGAGGAACACGTCAGAACCAAGAGTAAAACCTACAACAGACTGGGACCCAAACAGGTCCTGCCAGGGGCGGCTGCTGGACTTTTCTCTGGGGGGCTACAACTTCAACATAGACATATCTCAGAAAGCAATCAAACTTGTACTAAGTTGTTTTATTAAACAAATGAAAATAATAAAACAGTCATGTAGTTTTTATTTTAGTACATAAATTTTGCTCTTCTGTTACTGAGAATCAAATTTCTTCATGACTCTGGTTAAAGTCAGGATGTTTGAACCAGATTCTTCTCTACAGAGCATGGTCAGTGCAGTGAGATGTGATGTTGTACCTGAGGAAGCTCCTCTCAGATTCAGCTGTGGTCAGAGGAGATGTGATGTTGTACCTGAGGAAGCTCCTCTCAGGTTCAGCTGTGGTCAGAGGAGATGTGATGT
>NW_013953653.1:64830-65728 GCF_001266775.1 Austrofundulus limnaeus
ATACAAAGATGGCTACAAGTGAGCTTTCTAACATATATTTAATATATAGAGAACAATTAATGTTATTTTAATAGCAATTTTTTTTTTGCATCTCTAAGGTAAACTATTATATTTTTGTTTTAAAAATGTATTTATTTCATTAAAAAACAAAATAAACTCTATGCACAACAGAAGAAAAAAGACATAATAAAATGAAAGACAGAAGAAAGAAGAAAAAACTTTATAATACAGGGGGGTCAACTCATTTTCACTGAGGGCCACATGAGTGTTGTGGTGGCCCTGAAGGGCCAGTTTTAATCAACATTTATATTTCATGTTTAACTTTGACTAAACAGTGTTTAAACACGTCCTCTTTTAAACACTGATAAGAACTGAGTGTACAACTGACTAAATCTGAAATAAATACAGAAATAATAATAAAAGTAAAACTAATAAAGTTTTATTCACTCATGAGTTTCTACTGGGTAGCTGCCATGTTGAATTCTGAATTCTCCATTTTCTGACAGATAATTCCCATGATGATCAACATGCATCATGTCAGCTTTACTTTATGGTTTAAAGCAGTTTATTTTCATACATTAATACTGTTCTATCCAACTAAACTGCCCAGTTACTTAAAGCCAACAGCTCAGAGCAGGACCATCACCACTATCTTTCAAATCTTATTATTTTTTCATTTATTTTGTTGCATTTAATCCTAAATTTAAAGTTTAGCTCTCCTACTGGTGAGCCAGGTGGGAGGTTTCAGGTTGACTTTCTCCTGGTGTGTTCTCATCGAAAAGGTTGTGTTTTAAGAGACAGAAGAGTTGTAGCTCCTCCATTTCTTTACTGGTTTCTTCATCTTACTGGACTGAACATGGTGTTTACTGGTTTCTTCATCTTACTGTACTGAACATGA
>NW_013953653.1:67258-67696 GCF_001266775.1 Austrofundulus limnaeus
TGCTGTACTGAACATGGTGTTTACTGGTTTCTTCATCTTGCTGTACTGAACATGGTGTGGACCCACTACCTGACAACCAGTTCACCTTCTCTGAGCTCAGACTGACAAGAGCTGACTGTCCATTTTTAAAACAAGAATAAGATCTCAAGTTGTCTCATTTATCCTCATAATCATACACACACACACACACACACACACACACACACACACACACACACACACACACACACAGGTCAGCCTTGTGTGCTGTGGTAACAGAGATATATGAGAGATACTCCGGTTGAGGAGAGCAACATTTATCTGCAACACTTTCCTGTTGTTATACAGAAACACTGAGACACATTTATACTGTCCCTGTCTCATTGTGTCCCTGTCTCATTGTGTCTCTGTCTCATTGTGTCTCTGTCTCATTGTGTCTCTGTCTCATTGTGTCTCTGT
>NW_013953653.1:74702-77332 GCF_001266775.1 Austrofundulus limnaeus
GTCTCAGTGTGTCTCTGTCTCAGTGTGTCTGTCTCAGTGTGTCTCAGTGTGTCTCTGTCTCATTGTGTCTGTGTCTCATTGTGTCTCATTGTGTCTCTGTCTCATTGTGTCTCTGTCTCATTGTGTCTCTGTCTCATTGTGTCTCTGTCTCATTGTGTCTCTGTCTCATTGTGTCTCCGTCTCATTGTGTCTCATTGTGTCTCTCTGTATCTCAGTGTTTCTGTGTATTAACTTTGCTCAATGGAAATCATCCAGCTTGTATCATGTTTCAAACCCTAAGTTCAGACTTAAATCTGTGACGATCAGACAAACTTAAACAAAACTTTATATAAAATAGCAGCAAACAGTACTCACATGCTGGATTTAAACAGAAGCAGGGCAGCAAACACAAGTGATAACAGGGTTCACAACACAATGCATCTAGCAGGGACTGAAGACCGGAGACAGGATTTCAAGAACTAACGAGCAGGGAACAAGGAACACCTGGAGGAGACACTAAGAACAGGTGAGAGTGGGCGGGGCCAGTGCTGAGACAGGCAGGAGGAACTGAACAGAAAAACACAGAGAATCACAGAATCAGATAAAATCAAGAAAACACACCAGAGGAACAGAAAATACAGAGAGACACAGACCAGAACAGCTTGGACTTCTCTTGCTTTGATGGTTGAATAATTAAGGTTTGTTTTTTCTCCTGCAGATGACTGAGTGCTCAGTTTGAAGATATTTCTTTTTCTGCAGAGGTTTGAAACCTTTTTCATGGTTCCAACAAGGCAACATCTGGATTTTTTTATTAGTTGGAGAACCTAAAAAACTGTTTTTAAATTGAAATGATTGGACTGATTGTTGGTCAATCAGTTGGTTTATTGGATGGTTGGTCAGTCGGTTGGTTGGTTGGTTGGATGGTTGGTCAGTCAGTTGGTTGGTTGGTTGGTTGGTTGGTTGGTTGGTTGGTTTATTGGATGGTTGGTCAGTTGGTTGGTTGGTTTATTGGATGGTTGGTCGGTTGGTTGGTTGGTTGGTTGGTTCATTGGTTTATTGGATGGTTGGTCGGTTGGTTGGTTGGTCAGTTGGTTGGTTTATTGGTCGGTTGGTTGGTTGGTTGGTTGGTTGGTTGGGTAACATCAGTAATATTTTCCTCACTGATGTGTATGTTTTTGTTGTTAGCAGGTCCATTTGAGAATCATGGAACCTAAGGCTGCACTAAAGCTTGTTTTCTTCTGTCAGAGCTGCTTTATCTGTCTGCAGTTACATTTTTCTGTGTTCAAAATATCTGCTCAGCCGACAATATTTAACAAAAACACTTGAACCTCGTCTCTCCAGCTTCCTGCTGTGAAGCTGTCAGTCTCACACACACTTAATAAACTCTCAGTGGTGGGTTCTGGTGGTGAGAACGACCCAGACATTTGGCTTCTTTCACATCGGGGGGCAACACCTTTCTTTCCTGGTATTCTCCTCATCAAACAGAGGAAAGAGAGGAGGAGGAGGCAGAAGGTCAGAGGAAGAGATGGATGAGGCGTAATGATGAACCAAATATCAAAATAACAAAGACAGAGAACGACCGCTGAAGGTGGAGGAGGAAGGTGGTGAAGAAATGGAGAAGGATGGAGGAAAAATACCAGGAAGGAGGGGAGGGGGGTCTTTAAAAGGTGAACCACTACAGGAAGTAAAGAAGACAAATACAACAATCCAGAGACAAAATTAGGAAATCTCTTTGTTTTCCTCTATTGGAGCAAAGACTCCCCTGATCCCAGTGGATCAACAGTTTCTGAAATACTCAGCCTGGCTGGTTTGGTACCGACAACCTTTCTTCTCTGTTCTGCTGCTCAGTTAGAGCTTCAGCAGCTTGTCTTAATCACATCTGCACGTCTGCAGGTCCTGAGCTGCTGATTTGTCTTAAATAATTCAATGTGTAAACCACATGAAGTGTAAGTTTCATAGCTTTAAGATTTTAGCAACTAAAACAAGATTTTTTGTTTTTCTTTTCTAAAATTTAATTTTTTTACATATTTGTTGAAAGTGTCACGATGTCCTGACAGTAGAACATGACACCAATAATCTGTGATGAAATACAGCTCCTGTGGCTCCGCCCACTGCTCCTACAGTCACCTGTATGTGTGCTGTTGTTCAAGCTCAAGCTAGCCGGAGTTCTGCAGCTGAGCTAATGAGCTAAAGTTCCAGGTAAAGTAGCTGTTTATCTGCCGTCACAGGCCTGAGCCAAACTGCCCACCAGCCTACACGACGTGCACGTTCATGGAAGGGGAGGGGGCGGGGCTAGGGCTGTAATCTCAGATCTATATACTGCACCTTTAATAAAACTGCTCCAAAGATATTTCTCTCAAACACTCATGTTAAACTGCAGCCTTTCATGTGCAGCCTGAACAGGGATCAGTGCTGGGACCATGAAGATGCTCAGTTTGTCCACTCCACAGCTTCACCTTGACCTTAAAGAGCAGCTTCTCTGCTCCATTCTGTCCACAAACAAAACGTTAAACCTGGGGTGACGTGCTGACTAGACCTCTGCTCGCTGTGGGCCAGATCCTGATCGACACACACACACACACAAACACACACACACCAACACACACACACCCACACACACACACACACACACACACACACACACACACACA
>NW_013953653.1:77699-78924 GCF_001266775.1 Austrofundulus limnaeus
CAAGGCTGACCTGTGTGTGTGTGTGTGTGTGTGTGTGTGTGTGTGTGTGTGTGTGTGTGTGTGTGTGTGTGTGAGGACAGCAGAAGCAAACAGATCAGGAAGCTGCAGATACGATCTGTTCTGGTCTTTAAACTGAGCTCTTCATACTTTTATTTTAAAGACTTTATGAACTGAAGCCTCTGACTGTAAACGTCACTTTTATTTTATAACTCATTGAAACAATCTTGTTTTCTGTTTTTGAGGCTTTTCTGTGTTTCTTATGACTATTAAAGAGAAAATACCCTGCATAGAGGAAAAAACACTAAAAGCAGATTAGATATGAACTCTTCAGTATAATAAAAAGTCACTAGCCTCTCTAATGCTAAAACCAGCTTATCCATGCTAGTGGCTAGCCTCTCCGATGCTAACATCAGCTTATCCATGCTAGTGGCTAGCCTCTCCGATGCTAACACCAGCTTATCCATGCTAGTGGCTAGCCTCTCCGATGCTAACATCAGCTTATCCATGCTAGTGGCTAGCCTCTCCGATGCTAACATCAGCTTATCCANTCTCCGATGCTAACATCAGCTTATCCATGCTAGTGGCTAGCCTCTCCGATGCTAACACAGATGAATAGTCTTCTTCTCATTTGCCAACGCCAGCCTCACAGTTAATGTCATTCATCAGATCAATCGCTGGTTTAAGAATAAATGTAGCCCCCTGCTACAAGGATGTAGCATTGACAGTTGCACAAATAATCTTAATTTTTGCCCTCATACCGCGCTTTATGGAGCAGACAGTTGTTGAAAACCACAGCCCATCTTCTGAAACTATACAATTTTCTTGGCCATGCACATTATTTTATGGACCACATTATTTCTGCATCAACCTGCTTTAATCTCACCTCAACCTGCTTTAATCTCACCTCAACCTGCTTTAATCTCACCTCAACATGCTTTAATCTCACCTCAACCTGCTTTAATCTCACCTCAACATGCTTTAATCTCACCTCAACCTGCTTTAATCTCACCTCAACCTGCTTTAATCTCACCTCAACATGCTTTAATCTCACCTCAACCTGCTTTAATCTCACCTCAACCTGCTTTAATCTCACCTCAACTTGCTTTGTTCTCACCTTTGTGTCAGTCTGAAGCGTGTCTTCAGTTGGACCATCAGCTTTAATCTGTTTAATCTGTTTAATCTTTAATCTGTTTAATCTGTTTAATCTTTAATCTGTTTAATCTGT
>NW_013953653.1:80306-81145 GCF_001266775.1 Austrofundulus limnaeus
AATCTTTAATCTGTTTAATCTGTTTAATCTTTAATCTGTTTAATCTGTTTAATCTTTAATCTGTTTAATCTGTTTAATCTTTAATCTGTTTAATCTGTTTAATCTGTAATCTGAGAGCTCCTGCTCTCATTAAAAACTAACTCTAAGCTTCATATTGATCTCAGTGAGTAAAACACGTAATCTGAGGTTTTTGTGTTTTGAGCTCTTCACCCTCGTGGAAGAGAAGAGCCTGAGGCAGAAGGACATTTTACCAGAGGTCACTAACTGCATCCTGGGATCAGAGCCCTCTGGACTCCTGCCAAGTGAGGAGAACATTTGAAAGTCCAACAGGACCAGGAGGGTAACCTTTCCCCTGAAGAGGAGGTGACCTCTGACCTCTGGCTGCTGCTGTCTGTCCACTAAGATTATTCTGAACATCCGTCTTTTCTCTCTTTGCTGTTTCAGCCCTCCTCATGCTCTCATCTGCTTCCATCACGTCTCCTCTTTCATCACACAATATGTTTGCTTTACAGTCTCCCTCCACTCACCTTCACCCCTGCACCTCCTGCCGCTCCACATTTTTCAATCATCCTCATCTCCTCACAAACCCATCAGTGTTTTCAGATCCCTCCTTCTCGCTCCGGCCTCACATTCCTCTGTAACCCTCCTGAATTTCATGTTTTCAAAGTCAAATAGTTGTTGAATTTCACTTGATTAAAGTGGAGAGAAACCGGAGCAGAGCGCTAAAACAAACAGCTGCTGAAACACGAGGAGCTCCAACCGTGTGGAGAGGAGGACTGGACTCACAGCTGTGTGTGTGTGTGTGTGTGTGTGTGTGTGTGTGTGTGTGTGTGTGTGTG
>NW_013953653.1:81540-86168 GCF_001266775.1 Austrofundulus limnaeus
TGTGTGTGTGTGTGTGTGTGTGTGTGTCTGATTGTCCATCTTGTCTGTCTCAGAGAGACGGAGGGAGGTGCAGAAGGTCATTGAGCTGAGCTCTAAAAGATTCAGCACTGACTGATGACCTCAAACAACTAAAAACAACTCAGACTTTTTCCTCTTTCTTTTTTATTTAACCTTTTCTTTGGCAAAGAAAACATCAAATGTTCTTTTTCCTGTTCCTCCTGAAGGTAGACTGAGGCAGACAGAAAACACTGAGCTCACATTAAAAACAGCTTTCAGGCTTTCATTCAAAAATACAGAGAACTAAGACCACCACAGACCCTTTGAAACCAGAACCATGTGGAACCAGAACTAAAAGTGACATGAATGTGACAATGTTTGAAGCTGACTGGAAGTATGGACGCTTGGCGTAGCTTCAAGCAACAGTTCCAAGTCTACTGGACTGGAAATCAAGTCAGAGGCTGGAGTACTACTGCTGACAATCCCAGGCCATCAAACCATAGAAGTAAACAACACATTTATGTTTGAGGATGAAGATGAAAAACATCAACTTGATATTGTCCACAAGTTTGATGAACATTGAATGAAATGTTGATTGTTTCATGAATGCAGTAGCAAAATGAACCGTTTGACCCCTTTTTAACTGACTTCAAGTTACAACCAGTCATGACACTTCTCTACTCTGAAAGACTCTTTGATACAAGACCAAGAAAGTCAGAGAACGACTGTTAAGGGAAACTGAGCTGACACTGGATAGAGCCATCAAGATCTGCCATGCTGCTAACTATCTCAGCTACATGTCAAGACGTTCAGTAATACCAAGGAAGGACAGCGATGGAGGGATCTGAAGATGTTGGTGTGATTCCAGCTAGAAGGTGACAAACAAGGACCCAGTCTGCACAGCTGATACAAGGCGGTGTGATGAGCTGTGAGCACTGTGGCTCTCAGCACAGATCCAGTGTCCAGCCTACAGTAAGCAGCGCTCCAGGTGTAATGACCAGAATCTCTTTGCCAAACATTGTTAAAGTCTGTGGACACTGAAGATGACACTGATCTACGTGAGTCCTTTTTTTGTTGGTAAAAAGCCAGGTACTTTTCTCTCCACAGTCTTTTTCTGCCACTATTAGATTTAGACACTTATTTATCTTTCAACACTTCTTGGTTTTATTGGTGTTGTTTGGGATCTGCTGTCTCTTGCTAGCGTTAGCTTAGCATCATGGCTACTTTTCTCCCAGCTCCTTCTGTTCTCGCTTTGTGTGTCAGATGTTTAGCTACTCCTCTGCCTCCTTCAGCGATAGCGACACATGTAATAAATGTAGTCTTATGGTAGCTTTGGAGGCGAGGCTGTCTGATTCGGAAGCTCGACTCTGCGCTGCTGAGAAACCAATAGCTAGATTAGGCAGCGCTGTTCCACTGAGAGTAGCTTCTACTCCTGTTAGAGGTTCTCCAACAGTCCCCGAGCAGCCAGGACCCCAGGCCGGTCAAATGCCTTCTCCAAGTCCACAAAACACATGTAGACCACCATGACCCCTTGAGGACTCTGGTACGGGTAAAGAGCTGGTCCACTGCTCCACAGCCAGAACAGAACCCACATTGTTCCTCCAGAATCTGAGGTTCGACCATCGATTCTCCAGCAACACTGAATAGACCTTACTGGGGAGGCTAAGGAGAGTGACACCCCTGTAATTGGAACACTACCTTCAATCCACCACTTTTGACCAATAAAAATTTGAATGAAACGTCCCCAAGAATTCAACATTTGATGACGAACATGCAGAGATATGACTTTGAATTTGTGTATACTCCAGGAAAACATCTTGTTATTGCAGATGCACTGACAAGTGTCTAAGGCAGCACGATGGCTCAGTGGTTAACACCAACGCCTCACAGCAAAAAGGTCCTGGGTTCGATCCCTGGTTCAGACCTGGGGTCTTTCTGTGTGGAGTTTGCATGTTCTCCTCGTGCTTATGTGGGTTTTCTCCAGTTACTCTGGTTTCCCCCACCCTTCTAAACATGTACAACAGGTTCCCTTCAGGCCCAGGCCTCCCTTGAAAAACAGATCTAAGACCTCAGGGGGACTTGCCTGGTAAAATAACAGTAAAATTTAAAAAATAAGACTGTAAGAGTGCAACTGATGATGATGTTCAAATCCATGTGAACACTTTATTTTCTATTCTTCCTGCATCAGATGTGAAGTCAAAACTAATAGTTGAGGAGACGGCAAAAGACTCTGGGCTTCAGGATGTGATGTTCAACATGGGAAATGTTGGCCTCTTGTCCTTGGTTATTAACATCACAGTTGAAATGAGAGTTGTTGACGGTCTGACTTGGTTTTTGATGAAGGAATGTATTTAAATAGTTAAATTATTAGTATTTATGAGATGGTTTAGATAATGTGGATAATTTTGTTGAATCATTGAAATGTTAATCATTGAGTGTGTATATATCGAATTGTATTTGATGATCAGATGTAAACATGGGAACCACCAGGTGTCAACACTACAATCTGACAAACATGAAGTAGTTAAGGAGACCTGATATGAGGGTGTGGCACAAGATGTGGGCCAAAAAAACAGTGTTTGTTGAATCAGCATGGAGAAATAAAATGTCATGATGAAAATCCACTTGGAGTCACCATATTTGTTTATCAAAAAGCAAATAAAACGTGTGTAGAACAGTCAAACTGTTTTCCTGTTGGAGCTCCAGGTCTACAGGAGTCCACAGATTCAGACTCAACACCTGTTTCTTTCCCGGGTAGAAAAAAACCACGTAATGATCAACAAATCAATGACTGACAGCTCCTTACATTGATCCGTTCCTTCAAGTGACTTCCTTATTTTATTGGTTTATTTCTTTTTCTTTCTGGTTGTTGTTTGTTCCACCTTAAAGCAAGCAGTTTTTTTCTTTTTCCTGTGAGGACAATAAATGGATCTTATTTATCTGAGTTAAACAGATTTCACAGTGATCTGATGAATCTACTGTTTGATGTGATGCTAAATGTTCCTCTGCAGCGTTATGTCTGAAAGGAGCTTTAAAGCCTCATGAATAGAGTTTATTCTTTCTTTAAGGTGGGTTTAAAGCACAGGCAGCCCCTCAGACTGTGTTTTGGAGCTGATTGCTGCAGGGACTTCTCTACTCTCTGTGTTCTGCCTGCATGTCTTTTAATCCTGCGCTAACTGTCCCCAGCTTTAACCTTATTACCCTGCATGCCCAGGGGACTTGTAATGAAACACTTCCCTCATTCAAGAGGTCAATTTGCTCTTTTTTCTTTATGAAGTCTAAAGTTGTCTCCATCCCTTCGGCATCCCTGCCTGTCTGCGTGTCCTCCTCTCCATCTTAGCTGTAATTAGTCTGTGTTGGTGTGTTAAAGAGGAATGAGGACAGGTTCTGTCGCCTTCTGATTCACTGAGTTCAGGTTTGATCTATGAGCTGAAATATTCCCTCCAACATCTAAAAAGTCAGCTTGTCTCACTGCTTTGAATGGCTGAGAGCAGACAGACTGCTACTCTGATTTCCTGCCTCTAAAACATGAAAATGAAGCTTTACCAATTACAGAGGACACACCCGGGGCAGCGCCGGCTCAGAGCTGTCAGCCCGTTCAGTCTGACTGTCAGGGAGTCAGAACCAGATCAAATACAGAAACACAAAGAAGGAAATTCAGTCAACAAACAATTTATCACTGCAGCCTTTCACTGAATCAGTGATTACACTCAGTTACATCACAACCTACAGGTTTCATTCATTCTACTCCCAATGTATTATTACATTTTTATTACCTCAGTTATTACAGCCTGTTATTACCTTTGTTATTACATTCTGCTATTACCTCAGTTATTACAGTCTGCTTTTATTATCTTTATTACTTACAGTTATCTCAGTTATTGCAGGCTGTCATTACCTCTGTTATTAAAGGAGACATATCATGCTAAATGCACTTTGTTTTACATTTATAAACTATTTTTTGTGCAATTATAGTGTCTAGTAGTGTAGAAAACTTTAATTTATTCTGTCCTGTTACTGCAAAGATATTTTTATATTTTTTTATGGGTCAAAATTTTCAGTTTGTTCAAAATCTGCTGTTGCTTATTACGTTTCATTGTTTATTTCGTCACACTTTTTTCTTCAGAACTACCATATTTGGTAATGTATTTCCTGCCAACTGGATTTCATAGTCAGCCATGTTTTTCCTCGCTGTGTGATTTTGTAGTTCATAGCGTCATGCCGAATATGCAAGTTCAGAAGTCAAAATGTTCGTTTCTGGGGTGTGTGAACCCACATTATTATCTACATTGACTACCAGCGTCAGAGCTTCTTCAAAGTGTCTGGTTAAGTTTTATTTTTCAAGGAAATGGACCCACAACAGGGAGGAAAGTGCTTGTGTACAACACAGGATGAATGTTACAACAACAAGGGTGAGTTATGAACTGTAAATGTGTTTTAACTGTCTAGTTTAGCTGTTTCTACCCTCTGTGTCAGAATATGAGGGGAGAAAGAACAGATGTGTTTAAGTTTCTTTACCGAACGGGTGCTCAGCACCGTGTTACTTTCACTTTCATCCCACACTGTTATCAGCGTGTCCGTGTTGTTTTTCTTTTTAAAAATGCTGGAGCATTTCAAACTGTGATCTAAAG
>NW_013953653.1:86790-88010 GCF_001266775.1 Austrofundulus limnaeus
TTTAATCAGACTGTACCTGGCTGCAATTCATTTCAATGAAAATGCACGTCTGCAGGCAAATACCTCATCTGGAGAGCCCATGTAGATTATTCTTCCCCAAGTTCAAGAAGGGAGAAGGCACAGCAAAACCTATCAAAACTCCTGAAACCCTAAAGGGCACGACACACAGGGGGCGACAAACTACAGTGATCAACGGCTGTCATCGCAGCCAGGGTGAAACCCGACATATGGGACGTGATAGCGATTGCAGCGTTGCGAATCACGCTCTCAGGTCGCTTGTCATCACAAAATTTGATTGGTTCTTGACTCTGAAAGTGGGTGTGCATTACAGACGTGTAAACTAAACAAATCTTGCGATGCTAATGATATTGAAAAACAAACGCACATCAAGATACAATTTTATGAGGAAAAACTTACCATAAACTTCACCCTGGTGCCAATAAGTTCCCACAAAGCTGCCTTTTTTAGTAAACCCTTGGTGAAAGTGTTAGCTAACTGCAGTGTGTAGCATACTCTCCTCTCATTGGTCAGCCAATGAAACCCTCGCTGATTGGTTGTATGCTAAGTGACAGCGACAAAAGTTGAACATTTTTCTACTTTCATATGTCGCGTTGCAAGCTCGCATGTGCACGTGTACCTGTACGAGCGTGAAATTTCACATGCACTATTTTCACCGGTCACTTTGCTGGAGGAGGGCAAGCCATTGTCGCCTCACCGTACAGGCTCCATAGGAAATGAATGGCGAGCGAGCGACGTCGCCTCCCGTGTGTCTAGCCCTTAAGTAAGTCTTACCACATTAGTCGCTTTTAGTATGCCATCTTGATTTCAATAAATCAAAATCATCCATACTTTAATTACAGTATATCTCCCTTATTCAAAGTCATGTCACAAGGGCATGTGATGTGTGAAAGTGTTGAATGAGAAACTTTTCCTCACAATGTTAAACAAAAATTACAAAAATAAGTGACACTTTGCTGTTTCTACTATGCAAAGACTGTGTACAGTTTAATGTTGTGGATGTTTTCCAGACTGTGCTGTGGATTCATCTCCAGTTGTCCCAGACAAGGCCAGCATCTCCACACCACCTCCTGATGCACGTGTCTTCACTACACATCCTGATGCACATGTCTTCACTACACCTCCTGATGCACGCGTCTTCACTACACCTCCTGATGCACGCGTCTTCACTACACCTCCTGATGCACGCGTCTTCACTACAC
>NW_013953653.1:90407-93633 GCF_001266775.1 Austrofundulus limnaeus
GTATAAAGCTGTAGTAATGTGCAAATTTCCAAACTGTGGGATCAATAAAGTTTTATCTTATCTTATTTTATCTTAAAAACAGTTTTTAGTCGGTAGATAGGTGGTAGATAACTGTGTTTTTGCTATGAAACTACAAATATGGCCGAACGGGGTGGAGTCGAACGCTCAGCGACCTGGAGGGGGCGGGGTGTGAAATATCTCACTTGTAAAAAAGAAAAAAATTGTGTAGGTCTTCTACACAATTTTTTTCTTTTTGATTTTTTACCTGGATTACTGAGATGCATCAGGATATTTCACTTGTATTTAGAGACCGCACCAAAACAGCTTGAAGCTCTGAGGCGCAACTCAGAACAGGGGTAAAGAAAGGAAAACAAGGAGTCTGTGGAGCAACAAAAACGAGGAATTAAGACCAAAGTGTTGCAGTTTTATTTTAAATAGACCATAAGTGAATGATTTAGACGTGAAAAAGAAGGATTTAAAAGCATGATATGATACCTTTAAAGGATGTGTTTACCTCTGTTATGCTTAAAAACCACACTGATAATACTATTAATTAGTAAAAAAAATAGTTCCACGTCTTAATGTGGATGATGGTTGGATGAGGTTGGATGTCAGTTGGATGCGAGCAGCTGCAGAGTGTATAAATCAGTAGCTTCTTGTCTCTTTCAGTTCTTAATAACAGCCATCATCTCAGAGCCATATGTTCACACCCATGTTGGTTTGTTCACTTCCTGATTCTGGATGTGCACGTGATAGTGTTTATGGTGCAGGAGCGTGCACGTGATAGTGTTTATGGTGCAGGAGCGTGCACATGATGTTAGTGTTTATGGTGCAGGAGCGTGCACGTGATGTTAGTGTTTATGGTGCAGGAGCGTGCACGTGATGGTAGTGTTTATGGTGCAGGAGCGTGCACGTGATGGTAGTGTTTATGGTGCAGGAGCGTGCACGTGATGGGCACATCTTGTGTTAACAAAGAAAATGCTGCCTCAGGTCAGTGAAGTGGTCCATCTCTGTCAACTTAGCTCCTCACCTGTGTCCTCCCACCTCCACATCCTGCTGTTACCAACACACACACACACACACACACACACACACACACACACACACACACACATTATGTGAAACAAAGTAAAATAAAGGTCCAGTTGATCAGATCCTCCTGGTTGACAGTTTCTGCAGCAGATTCTAGAATAATTCAACACAAACTACAGCTGTTCTCAGAATCAGAGCTCATTACAGTCCTGATGGATTTTATTACAGTGTTGTTGTTTGTTGGTTTGTTTGTTTGTTTGTTTTGTGTGATTTTAATTATGTCAGCTTTCTGACAAAGATCTTTCTCATTGTAAAAACTTGTTTTCTGTCTCCATGTGGAAACAGACGACCCCCCTGGGCCTGTGTGCCGGGTCCGGCTGCAGCTCCAATTACCTGCCGGCTGCAGAACAGGAACCCTAAATGGGCCGCAGCGCCGATGAGGCATGTCTGTAAAGGACTGTCAGTGGGAGGGAAGGAGGAGGAGGAGGAGGAGAACAGAGTGAGGTGGAAATGCCTCCTGCTGCTGAAAACATCAGTTAAACACCTTTACCTGTGTCTCCTTCACACCTTCAGTCAGGATTGGATCTGCTGAAAGCTGCTCTGCTCTCCTCCTCAGCTCCTGAACACAAGAGGAGGAAGAGGAGACAGCAGCATGAGGAGCACAAGTGGGCGAGATGAAAAGAAGCTGTCGTTTTTTACACAGCTTAAGAAATGATCTCACTCAGCTTAAAGCCAAATACAATTACTGGGTTTTACACAGAATTCAAGTCAAATTCTTTTATTGACCTATTTCTGCTTCCAAAACCAAAAGCTTCAAAGCTGCAGGTTTAACTGGTGCTCAGAATGAAGAGAAAACATCCTGCTGTTAGAAGATGGAAAAATAACTTTTTATTTCAATTTAAAGATTAAAAACTGATTCTGTGACATCAGCAAAACTCCAGAGCTGCAGCTACAAATCATCACAACTCAGCAGCTGCTGAAGGCTGAACAACAGCTGAAGGCTGAACAACAGCTGAAGGCTGAACAACAGCTAAAGACTGAACAACAGCTACAGACTGAACAACAGCTACAGACTGAACAACAGCTAAAGGCTGAACAACAGCTAAAGACTGAACAACAGCTACAGACTGAACAACAGCTACAGACTGAACAACAGCTACAGACTGAACAACAGCTACAGACTGAACAACAGCTAAAGGCTGAACAACAGCTAACGGCTGAACAACAGCTGAAGGCTGAACAACAGCTACAGACTGAACAACAGCTAAAGACTGAACAACAGCTAAAGACTGAACAACAGCTAAAGACTGAACAACAGCTAAAGACTGAACTGTTGAAGGCAGAGTTCAGGTGGTGTGAGGTGGTGTGAGGTGGTGTGAGGTGGTGTGGGTCTGTGTTTTTGCACAGATCCATATTCTCAGCCTGGACATGTGCTTCAGCACGTGTGGGTGGGTGTTTGTCTATGAACGGTTGGGTGTGTGTCCAACAACAGTCTCACATTCTGCTTCACCATTCATCTCAATTTAACGAAGTGCGACTCCCCGCCTGAACGTGTGTGAGTGTGTGTGTTTGACCATCAGATGTATAAATCATTGGTGGAGATTACGGCTGTTTTATTATTCATGATGCGGGCCTTTTATTGCTGGAGATATTTATCTCCCATGACCTGCAAGAAAAGGAGGGATGATGGAGGGAGGAGGAGAAAGAAGGAGAAAGAGGAGGGCTGGAAAAGTCAGCATGACTGTGGGAGGTGGAGGCTGGAAGTGAGCGCTACATAAATAAATTTGTTAAGTGGGCGGGTGTGGTTGAGTGTGTGTGCTGGAAGTGTTATCTTCCATTCTTCCCACTATGAGGCCCACAAACCAGACTCAGCAGTCCTACAGAGGACTTTGTCTTCAGGTTTCTCTCTATAATCCATCATGTCTATGATCCACCGGCAGGTCTTTGGACAGAGTCCTGATTAATATCTGTGGTGTAAATAAACGAGACATTTTCAGAACCTGTACCTTCACAATAACCTCTGAGATATTCAGCTAAAACATGAAAAACTCACAGAATGTGAGAAAACACCTTTTCACCAGGTTTACACCACAGGTTAGACTGAAGTGAGCTTGTGTTCAGGTAGGACTGAGCTTGTGTTCAGGTGGGACTGAGCTTGTGTTCAGGTAGGACTGAGCTTGTGTTCAGGTAGGAC
>NW_013953653.1:96447-97787 GCF_001266775.1 Austrofundulus limnaeus
GGTGGGACTGAGCTTGTGTTCAGGTAGGACTGAGCTTGTGTTCAGGTGGGACTGAGCTTGTGTTCAGGTAGGACTGAGCTTGTGTTCAGGTGGGACTGAGCTTGTGTTCAGGTAGGTCTGAGCTTGTGTTCAGGTAGATCTGAGCTTGTGTTCAGGTAGGTCTGAGCTTGTGTTCAGGTAGGACTGAGCTTGTGTTCAGGTAGGTCTGAGCTTGTGTTCAGGTAGGTCTGAGCTTGTGTTCAGGTAGGTCTGAGCTTGTGTTCAGGTAGGTCTGAGGTCCAAGCAGTAGCCGATTGTGACCATAAATATTAGTCAGGCGGACATTAGTTTCCTGAATCAATATCTGCACAAATGTTAGAATTTGCAGCACATTGTCTGTGAAAAAGATGGATGTTACTTATTTAGTCAGTTATTTGTAATTTTTCTCCCTCCCTGCAGGTCGTGTCTTGTAAAAAAAAGTCTGTTCTAATAATAAATCAGAGAAATAACTCGTGCCCCAACCTGAAAGTGTTTTTATTTTAAATGTGGGTAAAAAAGTCAGATATGTATCACACAGTTTTCTTGGTTGGATTACTAATTTAATCTTGCGTGATAATTGTGGTATAATACTCTAGAATAATGGCGGAAGACATCCTGTGAACTAATTCTAAATATAAGGTAAAATAAATTAAATAAACAGGAATAGTAATAGATCTTAACTCCGATGCGTTTAAGCAAAGCTCAAACTCACAGACAGATGGTTTTAAAACCACAGCTGTATGTTAGCACAGAGCTCACAGTAATTTACATGTCACCACAGGTATGGGGTAAAAAAGGTTCTACCTTCTTGGTGAAAAAGTCCCATTTTTAAATTTCTCCTTGGCTTCCCTCTGTTTTCTGTTTGGGTGTGTTCTGTCTGCTCCAAGAACATCTCCTGGACAAAACCTTGGCTGAATGTTATTCCTGCCTATAAGCTCACATTGAGTCTAGTGTTCATATCAGTGCACTAAAACCATCAAGGTGTCCATAGGGTGTCATTTGTAACGCCCCAGTCCCTCTACTGATTATTGCTGACAGGGAGAGTTTATGTTAAAATGAAAAGTCCACTGACAAAGGCAAGTTAGAACCTGAGAATGAATCTGTAAAATTCCTTCCAAGGTTATAAAGTTCTGGTGGGTCTGAGATGGTCCTCTTATGACTGTATGAATGTGTTTTATGGCTGGAGAGCCAACGGAAAATTTACACCTTGGTGGACAATAAAAGTTTATCTTATCTTATCTTATCTTATCTTATCTTATCTTATCTTATCTTATCTTATCTTATCTTATCTTATCTTATTTTATCTTATCTTATCTTATCAT
>NW_013953653.1:98787-100409 GCF_001266775.1 Austrofundulus limnaeus
AAACTAACCTCACAGGTACCTACCTGACCCTAAAACTAACCTAAACTCAGTTCACACCTTGGTCCTAAACCCAACCCTCACACCCAAAATTTGAATTTGGACCTGTGGGGACTGGACGTTGATCTCCACGATGCACGTTCTGTCCCATGAGGCTGATTTTTTTTGAAAAATTGTCCCCACGATGTAAGAAAAACAAGGCCACACAGACACACACAGACACACACAGACACACAGAGACACACACAGACACA
This sequence comes from Austrofundulus limnaeus, assembly GCF_001266775.1. Taxonomy (NCBI): domain Eukaryota; kingdom Metazoa; phylum Chordata; class Actinopteri; order Cyprinodontiformes; family Rivulidae; genus Austrofundulus; species Austrofundulus limnaeus. Next base: position 99,039 of record NW_013953653.1, read on the forward strand.
CACAGACACACACAGACACACACACACAGACACACACAGACACACACAGACACACACAGACACACACACACACATGGCTGTGGTGTGGCGCCCCCTGCTGAATATTTGAAAGTTGATTTGAAGTCAAACGATAATTTGAACTTTAAAACTTTAAAATGTTGGATTTTTAATGATATTTGATAAAAATTGAATAAACAGAGTTTCTGTGAATAAACCAGGTGTTTACAGCTGGATATTCTGTTTCTCTGTGCTCAGAAAATAACTGTGAACTTTAATAAAGACAATATTCTTCTGTTGTTGGTGTGTGGACCTGAAATAATGAAAAATATTGATTTGAAGCATTCTTTAGTCGATGTTACAGCGAGTCATCGGGGATCAGACTCATCCTGAGGCTCACAGCGCCACCTTCAGTGTTGACTTTAAAACAAGATGATTTCTGTAAAAATAGACGCCTACTGACAGGGTTACTGTTTAAACAACTAAATATATCCCTCGTTTATTATTTATTCTAAAATAAATTATTATCAGTGTTTCCAGAAAAGAGCTGAAATTGTTTTATCTTCCCTCCATAAGTCATGTGAGCTGAAGTTTTAATCGCTTCACATTGATTTTTATAAGAATAAACTTTTAACTTCTCTAATCGTTATTTTTGTTCCAAATTCTTTGTTGTGTTTGAAATTAATTTATAATTAATAAAGTGCTCGTTCACGCAGGCAGGAAAAACAATACCTGAGAGTCTAATAAAATTATTCTTTAATGATCAGTTTAACAACAAAAAACAGAGTTTTACATTCCTGAGCTTTAAGATTTACACACTGCCCTGTGTGTTCAGTGCTTTACTGTTCTATGGAAAAGGTTTTTGTTTCTTCAGGTAAAATATTTGTATTTTTTCATCACTGATAAAAATCAACTGCAGCAAATGAAGATTATTTTATCTTTTCTCCTATTTTTCTTTTTTTAGGACAAATTACAAAACATTTAGGATTAAAATCTTACAGTTTCTGTCAGCTCAAAATAAAATTTGATTAAATCTGTTTTTATTATTATTTTACTAAATAAAAAAAGACATTTTAAGCTGAAGTAAAACTAACAGGGTTGTTTTAGTCCTGTTCAGGTTTCATGTTGAGTTGGTCCAACCAGCAGGATTTATAGGAAATCTAAAAATTAGAATTTAAAAATTAATTATGATATTTAAATGATTAGAAAATGAAAACTGATTAGTAATTGTTAGTTTGTGAAGTTTATTTTATGTTTTCAGATGTTAAATTGTCTTTCTGTGCTTCTAAACACTAAAATCCAAATTTATCTGAAATGAGTCCATTTCTATTAAACTGTAATCAACTTCTGGTAATTACTGGTTGTTTATTATTA
>NW_013953653.1:101409-103090 GCF_001266775.1 Austrofundulus limnaeus
ATGTTATACATGTTAAATTTATAAAATATGTTATTTATGTTTTATGTGGTAAATATGTTATTTATGTTGTACATGTTAAATTTATAAAATATGTTATTTATGTTTTATGTGGTAAATATGTTATCTATGTTATATACAGTACGATCAATATGTTGAATGTGTGAAATAAGTTAAGCTCAGAAAAACTTGTAAAGAGATTAAAGGTGAACTTCAAGCTTGAGGAACATCAGATCAAACCATCCGTCCTTGTTTGAGCCAAAGTGGACTTAATGGGAGACGACCAGGGACGACACCAAATCATAAAAATCAAACCACATGTTGACCAGCCACAGAGCTTCTGAGACAACATGTCCTCTGGACAGATGAGACAAAAATGAAACTTTTTGTCAAGGCACATCAGCTCTACGGTGACAGAGGGAAAAATGAAGCATGTGAAGAAAAGATTCTAGATTATTCTGAAGTGGTCTCTACGATCCTGACCTGAATCCTGTTGAGCCTCTTTAGGAGCTGAAACATGAACCCTGAGACACCTGGAGCAGTTTGTTCCTGAGGAGTGGAACTAAATACCTGCTGAGCTGCAGACGTCTGACTGACAGTTACAGGAACCGTTAACTGACTGACTCTAAGGTTGGGCAACAAAATATTATCATTTCTGTCCAGGTTTGTTTCAGGAGTTTAGTTTTTAAATAATTCTGTTGAATCATGGCTGAAAAACAACGTCTGACTTTTATTTGTTCATTTTCATAGAATTCTTATTTATTATTACTTTTTTAAGATTCTAGTTATTTCTGTGACCATTGTGGGGTTTTTCTTTATTAAACAAGATGTATCAACATTTGTGTGTGTGTGTGTGTGTGTAAACATACAGTATTTACAGCATATATATTTTACAGTATTTACAGTACAGTATATATATTTTACAGTATTACAGTATTTGCCTCTGTGGTAGATTCCATTCATAGTGAAGCTTGGATGACCAGGGGGACTCGTACAAAGATTTGTGTGGATTTCGTACTGAAACGTGGCGTACAGTGAAATCCAAAAAATGGCGTACACAAGGTTTTTGTGCGTATCCACAGATGAGACGTGAGGCTCCAGGGCGCCTCGTTCTGTCTTGTATTGTTTGTTCCCATCATCAGACACATGTGAGCTGTTGTGAGGTGGTGTGTTTCAGTTCAGACAGCAGTGCTTTATTTGTCTCACTTTTGCTAACTGTGCTAATCTTTGTGGAACCCATGTGAACCACAGAGCAAAATGTGTTTTAGTGAAAACAGGTCTGCAAGTTGTGTCTAACTGGGTAAAATGTGCTCAGAGTTCTGGCCAGTACAGAGGGTGGCCATTTTAATAAATGAGTTCAAGGAACTGAGAATTTGTTTCAGACAACAGGTTTAGTGTTTTAGCAACTGAGAAAAACTATAAATTAGGTTTTAGTTAAATAAAACTCTGTCAAATGAATATTCCTTCTTACTGCTGCAAAGTCATGGGAGGCAGCGCCACCTGGTGCACATGCAGTGGAAGAGGACAGTGGAGGACAACAGAGGACATGCAAAGGACAGGACAGGATAGTGCAGTTTAATATACATGTTGTCTATGTTTTTAATATAGTTTTAATATACAGGTCTACAGTTTTAATATAGTTTTAATATACAGGTCTACAGTTTTAATATAGTTTTAATATACA
>NW_013953653.1:104445-105165 GCF_001266775.1 Austrofundulus limnaeus
ATCATAAAGTACATTCAGGTATTCTACAGTACTTTGTAAAGGATGACACTGAAATATATAATCAGAATGAAATAGTAAATGAATTAAATCAATGCTATATGAATGTTGGATCAAGCCTTGCACCTAAAATACCAAATCTAAATGTAAATAATTTTCTTGGTGAAAAAGATGAGTTAAAAATATTAAGTACTGTAAAAAATTGCAGACAAAACATCATAAGGCTGTATGAACATGGATATGATGTTAGTGAAGGAAATAATGAATTATGTTACTGAGCCTTTTATGTAATTTATCATTTTCAACAGGAACATTTCCAGACAACATGAAAACAGCCAAGGTAATTCCTCTTTTTAAGAATGGTGAGAAATGTGTGTTCAGTAGTTACTCTAATATCCTTGTTGCCACAATTTTCAAACATTTTAGAGAAATTATTTGTAACCAGTTACAGGGGCATCACTTTCCTTACTCCCCAGTAAGGTAACTCCCCAGTAAGGTAACTCCCCGGTAAGGTAACTCCCCAGTAAGGTAACTCCCCAGTAAGGTAACTCCCCGGTAAGGTAACTCCCCGGTAAGGTAACTCCCCGGTAAGGTAACTCCTCGGTAAAGTAACTCCCCGGTAAGGTAACTCCCCGGTAAGGTAACTCCCTGGTAAGGTAACTCCCCGGTAAGGTAACTCCCCGGTAAGGTAACTCCCCGGTAAGGTAACTCCCCGGTAAGGTA
>NW_013953653.1:110091-110444 GCF_001266775.1 Austrofundulus limnaeus
TATATATATATATACACAAACATGTATACTATGGTTTTAGAACACATATGTATGGTTGTAACATGTATATCTATGGTTTTAGAACACATATGTATGGTTGTAACATGTATATCTATGGTTTAATAATCATGTGTATGGTTTTAACATGTATATTTATGGTTTTAGAACACATGTGTATGGTTTTAACATGTATATCTATGGTTTTAGAACACATATGTATGGTTGTAACATGTATATCTATGGTTTAATAATCATGTGTATGGTTTTAACATGTATATTTATGGTTTTAGAACACATGTGTATGGTTTTAACATGTATATCTATGGTTTTAGAACAATGTGTATGGTTTTAAC
>NW_013953653.1:112802-114592 GCF_001266775.1 Austrofundulus limnaeus
ATAATGCATGTGTATGGTTTTAACATGTATATCTATGGTTTTAGAAACATGTGTATGGTTTTAACATGTATATCTATGGTTTTAGAACACATGTGTATGGTTTTAACATGTATATCTATGGTTTTAGAACACATGTGTATGGTTTTAACATGTATATCTATGGTTTAATAATGGTAAACTATCAGCCAGGCTCCTCGGAGCAGTGACTACTAACAACCAGCAGGGGGCAGAGCGGTTCATCTGCTCTGCTTTAAGGTTTGTTTAATTTGACCTGAAAATGATTCCCGCCACACAGAATCTGATGAAAAGTTCTGTGTTGATACAATACTCACAGCCACACCTCACAGAGTCACTATTCGGTGTCGGTGTCGTAAGAAAACGGGTCAGTTTGTAGACACTTCTGATTTTCACAACTCTGTCTGATTATCACCTGTGAACGGCTGTCGTGTGTTGATGACGTCACTCTCGTCTCTGGGACTTTCCGGATGCGTCACACGGAGCTTCCGAGTTTTTAACATTAGCTCCGGCAGCTTTCATGTGTTTAGAGGCTGTTAACGCGGAGCAGCACACGATGAGCAGGGCAGAGAGCTGCCAGCGGCACTGACAGCCCTGACGTCGGTCCCCCGGTGGTCGGAAGCGACGGTTCCAGCGACAGGCGGGATGTCAACAACACGGCCTCTCCTCGGAATGCGACGAGTCCCCGAGCTGACGTGTCCGGAGCAGCCGACCAGCAGGCTCCCCGCGTCGGCCGGCAGACAGCCGCCGGAGGCCCTCACCGTGGACGAGTTTACGGTCCTGGAGGACAAACAAGAGGAGCTGAAATGTGCCAAGCCTCGAGTGGAGCAAGTTTTTAAAGTGACGTTCACCATCATCGGTCTGCTGGACCACACGGGTCAGCCCCACGGCAGCAGAACATCACGGCAGATATGGCTGCAGCTCAGGGGCAACAGAGACGATGTGTCCAAGGCGAAGGTGAGTCCCTGTCCTCTGTCCTGTCCTGTCCTCTGTCCTGTCCTCCGTCCTGTTCTCTGTCCTTTGTCCATTCACCAGGATGTTGCTGTTAAAGTCTGATAGAAGTATGAGTAACCACAGTAATGTTGACTGTACCACTTCCTGATAACTATATATGACACCAGGGTACTGTTCCAGACATTAACCTGGTTCACTATACTGTTAACTAGGTTCACTATACTGTTAACTAGGTTCACTATACTGTTAACTAGGTTTTACCATACAAACAATTCAACAGGTTCAATATACCAGACATTCACCTGGTTTATTTTATCAAACATTCAACAGGTTTATCATACTATTAACTTTACCATACCAACTGTTCACCTGGTTAACTATACCAACTGTTCACCTGGTCAACTATACCAACTATTCACCTGGTTAACTATACCAACTGTTCACCTGGTTAACTATACCAACTGTTCACCTGGTTAATTAACCATACCAACTGTTCACCTGGTTAACCATACCAACTGTTCACCTGGTTAACTATACCAACTGTTCACCTGGTTAATTAACCATACCAACTATTCACCTGGTTAATTAACCATACCAACTGTTCACCTGGTTAACTATACCAACTGTTCACCTGGTCAACTATACCAACTATTCACCTGGTTAACTATACCAACTGTTCACCTGGTTAATTAACCATACCAACTGTTCACCTGGTTAACTATACCAACTATTCACCTGGTTAACTATACCAACTATTCACCTGGTTAACTATACCAACTATTCACCTGGTTAACTATACCAACTATTCACCTGGTTAATTA
>NW_013953653.1:121798-122668 GCF_001266775.1 Austrofundulus limnaeus
ATCAGATACTCCTCCTTAAACACTCCTCATCAGACACTCCTCCTCAGACACTCCTCCTCAGATACTCCTCCTTAAACACTCCTCATCAGATACTCCTCCTTAAACACTCCTCCTCAGACACTCCTCCTCAGATACTCCTCCTTAAACACTCCTCATCAGATACTCCTCCTTAAACACTCCTCCTCAGACACTCCTCCTCAGACACTCCTCCTCAGACACTCATCCTCAGAAACTCCTCCTCAGACACTCCTCCTCAGACACTCCTCCTTAAACACTCCTCCTCAGACACTGCTCCTCAGAAACTCCTCCTCAGAAACTCCTCCTCAGAAACTCCTCCTCAGACACTCCTCCTCAGATACTCCTCCATAAACACTCCTCCTCAGACATTCCTCCTCAGATACTCCTCCTCAGAAACTCCTCCTCAGATACTCCTCCTCAGACACTCCTCCTTAAACACTCCTCCTTAAACACTCCTCCTNATACTCCTCCTCAGACACTCCTCCTCAGATACTCCTCCTCAGATACTCCTCCTTAAACACTCCTCATCAAGTACTCCTCCTTAAACTATCCTCCTCAGATACTCCTCCTCAGACACTCCTCCTCAGACACTCCTCCTCAGACACTCCTCCTTAAACACTCCTCCTCAGACACTCCTCCTCACATACTCCTCCTCAGATACTCCTCCTTAAACTATCCTCCTCAGACACTCCTCCTCAGATACTCCTCCTCAGATACTCCTCCTTAAACACTCCTCCTCAGACACTCCTCCTCACATACTCCTCCTCAGACACTCCTCCTCAGAAACTCCTCCTCACATACTCCTCCTCAGACACTCCTCCTTAAACACTCCTCCTCAGACACTCCTCCTCA
>NW_013953653.1:123668-125320 GCF_001266775.1 Austrofundulus limnaeus
TCCTCATATACTCCTCCTCATATACTCCTCCTCATACACTCCTCCTCAGATACTCCTCCTCAGATACTCCTCCTCAGACACTCCTCCTCAGACACTCCTCCTCAGATACTCCTCCTTAAACACTCCTCCTCAGACACTCCTCAGATACTCCTCCTCAGATACTCCTCCTCAGACACTCCTCCTCACATACTCCTCCTCACATACTCCTCCTCAGATACACCTCCTTAAACACTCCTCCTCAGACACTCCTCCTCAGACACTCCTCCTAACATACTCCTCCTCAGATACACCTCCTTAAACACTCCTCCTCAGACACTCCTCCTCAGACACTCCTCCTCACATACTCCTCCTCAGATACTCCTCCTCAGACACTCCTCCTCAGATACACCTCCTTAAACACTCCTCCTCACATACTCCTCCTCAGATACACCTCCTTAAACACTCCTCCTCAGATACACCTCCTTAAACACTCCTCCTCAGATATTCCTCCTCAGACACTCCTCCTCAGACACTCCTCCTCAGATACACCTCCTTAAACACTCCTCCTCAGATACTCCTCCTCAGATACTCCTCCTCAGACACTCCTCCTCAGACACTCCTCCTCACATACTCCTCCTCAGATACACCTCCTTAAACACTCCTCCTCAGATACACCTCCTTAAACACTCCTCCTCAGATACTCCTCCTCAGATACTCCTCCTCAGACACTCCTCCTCAGACACTCCTCCTCACATACTCTTCCTCAGATACACCTCCTTAAACACTCCTCCTCAGATACTCCTCCTTAAACACTCCTCCTCAGACACTCCTCCTCACATACTCTTCCTCAGATACACCTCCTTAAACACTCCTCCTTAAACACTCCTCCTTAAACACTCCTCCTCAGATACACCTCCTTAAACACTCCTCCTCAGATACTCCTCCTCAGATACTCCTCCTCAGATACTCCTCCTCAGATACTCCTCCTCAGATACTCCTCCTCAGATACTCCTCCTCACATACTCCTCCTCAGATACACCTCCTCACATACTCCTCCTCACATACTCCTCCTCACATACTCCTCCTCAGATACACCTCCTCACATACTCCTCCTCAGATACTCCTCCTCACATACTCCTCCTCAGATACACCTCCTCACATACTCCTCCTCAGATACTCCTCCTCACATACTCCTCCTCAGATACACCTCCTCACATACTCCTCCTCAGATACTCCTCCTCACATACTCCTCCTCACATACTCCTCCTCAGATACACCTCCTTAAACACTCCTCCTCAGATACACCTCCTCAGATACTCCTCCTCAGATACTCCTCCTCACATACTCCTCCTCAGATACACCTCCTTAAACACTCCTCCTCAGATACTCCTCCTCAGATACTCCTCCTCACATACTCCTCCTCAGATACACCTCCTTAAACACTCCTCCTCAGATACTCCTCCTCAGATACTCCTCCTCACATACTCCTCCTCAGATACACCTCCTTAAACACTCCTCCTCACATACTCCTCCTCAGATACTCCTCCTCACATACTCCTCCTCAGATACACCTCCTTAAACACTCCTCCTCAGATACTCCTCCTCAGATACTCCTCCTCACATACTCCTCCTCAGATACACCTCCTTAAACACTCCTCCTCAGATACTCCTCC
>NW_013953654.1:0-233 GCF_001266775.1 Austrofundulus limnaeus
TTCTGCTCCTCCATGATGTCACAGACACTACCAGTGGACGGGATGGGCAAAGCTTAGTCTAGTGATCTTATTGAAGTCTATGTTTGCTTACACTAATGGTGTTTTCCATCTGGTTACCTTTTGGCTGCTAAAACTTCACATTTTGTTAATAAATAGTTTAAAGAACTAAAGTCAATCACTGGAAATGTACTGTGGCTGTTAGTAATTATATGTGTTTTAGCCACTAAGGAGAG
>NW_013953654.1:3957-10614 GCF_001266775.1 Austrofundulus limnaeus
GTTTAAATGTGTTTTATTTGCGGATGATACTACATTTTTTTGTTTTATTGTAAAATATAGAACGGATGTTGGAAATGATACAGACAGAATTTGTGAAAATACAAACTTGGTTTAAACTTTATAAATTACCATTAAATTTGGATAAGACTAATTATATGATATTTAGTAATAGAAAGAGAAATGTTGAGGTTTCATTTAAAGTTGATGGTATTGAGATTTGAGTCAGTGAGGTGAAGTTTTAGGTGTTATTACTGATGAAAAACTGACATGGAGAGCTCATAAATTATTTAAGAACAAAAATAGCTGGATCCATTGCAGTACTGTACAAAGTAAAGGAATAATTCAATGATAAAGCTTTGTTTATATTGTATAAGGCAACAAATGTTCCACACTTAATCTATTGTGCTGATGTTTGGGGAAAAGCATGTAAAAAATACATATCCTATTTATGTTTTACAGAAAAGAGCTGTAAGAATTATTACCAGAAAACATTAGTCACCCATCAAAAACATTATTTTATCGGTAAGTTATCGAAGTTCTATGATTTGATTGATTGCAGTATTTTATTGATTAAGTATAGGGCTCACAAAAACATATGACATCCAATTAAATTATGTTAGAGAGACAGAATAGAAGAATAGAACAGAAATAACCTGTATTGTCCCGCCGAGGGGAAATTCAGGTGTCACAGCAGCATCAGTACAGAGGTTCACACACTAGTTATTTTACAAACAGTACACACAAAACACAATTAACACTGACTAGCCATGATACAACTACTAAAAATAAAAAATGTAATATAAAGAATTGTGCAAGAATACAAATGATGTTACATTCTCAAGCGGATAGAGATGTTTGAGAAACTTAAATTCATAACCAGTTTGAAAGAACGGTGTACTTTAATTCAAGAAATAAGATTGTGGAATAATCTGGCAAGTGATGTTATGCCAGCTCATTAAGAGATGATGTTTTGTTGAAGAAATATGAAATAGTATTATGTGYATCTATTTGAATTGTTCAACGTTTTCTCTAAATTGTTTGAATTCCTTTTCTTTTGGAAAAGATGAGCAGATAAGATTTTTTCTTCTTTCTGCTACCTTTCCTTTTGTCATTTGTATTTTTACTGTATAAAGAATTTTTATTTTTTACAGAAATGAATGAACATGAATCAATGAGTCATCATGTAGCAGACACCAGGTGATACTCTGTTCCCATAAGTACCACCTGATTTGTTAATTAACCTTCTGTCCTTAAAACTAAGGACAGGTTTTATCAGTTCTGAGGTTTTCATCTCTTTACCTGTTCCTCAGAGCAAGAGTTGATGAATTCAATAAAGCCCGAGTTCTGGAYGGTCCGGTCTCTGTGTTGTTTCTGGTAAACCAGTTTCTGTGGCAGGTTTTGGATTTATCTGGGTTTGAATGTGTTCTTGAGGTCAGACACGCTATTGGGTCTCAGTAGACCTGTACAGGACCTGTAAGTGTTGGGGTCTCAGTAGACCTGTGCAGGACCTGTAAGTGTTGGGGTCTCAGTAGACCTGTACAGGACCTGTAGGTGTTTGTTCCAAACTGTTTAAAAAAGTAGAATAAAAATGTTAAGTTATGAAACTTAACTTCCTGTTAGGAGCAGAAATAATCTGTATTTTCACTCAAACTGTTGATTTAATCCCATCTGTGTTTGATCTGTGCGTTCTCAGTTTCTACAGGTTTTATAACGGAGCGTCGGGCCGTCTCAACTCACGTGCATCAGAACCACCTGCTCCGTTCACACAGGTGAGTGAGAAACTGCAGCTGGGACTTGGGTCAGAACCATCTGTGCATCAAAACATGTGAAACCATTGGATGGACGGTGTTTCACTCCACACACCCACAGATAATAAACAAGACTTTCCAGACATCAAACTTGGTTTTAGGATAAACAGTTCTATTTCAAGAACTGTGTCAAAGTTTTAAACATATTTTCTTTAGATGTCTTCATTCAACGCCCAAAAAACTTCAAAGAACTGGTAAACAAATGATTCCAGAGTCCAGTTCACTCTAAAAAATCCAGATCCTGATTGATTTTTGACATTTTTACAAAGGGTTCTTTTATAATCAGAGGCCATCTTCACTTTTTAAACTCCAGTCATCACCTGTGCCTGGAGGTTGTGGGAACACAGGCAAACCTTTCTCCATCTGTCATAAACACAAATACATGTCAACAAACAGAAACTTCATGATTGCTGTTTGAAAATGAGTTTATTCTGCCAGAGGAACAGGAGAGCTKAACACAGAGCAAACATTCAGAACCCACCATGATCTGTAGTCTTGTTACCAGGCTCTTAAACCTCATTTAACAATCAAACTAAATTAAAAAGCTAGCAAAGAGTTACTTTAAGGAGGAAAACAAATGGAAAACTAAAACAGGATCAGAAGTGACCACAGCTTTCACAAAAAACAAGCTAAAGATCTAAAGCAAAAGGATTTTCTCTGATTATACATTAAATATATTCTGTAGTATGTCTGCTTAATAAAGACAGAAGATAGTTCAGGTCGGACAAATACACAAAGATATATCCATAACTCAGATTCCTCTCAGTTTGGGTGAAATGTCTTTTTGTTTTGAAACTCTGAAACGTAAAAGTACCACAGATTAAACATTGAGCTTAACTATTAATAATATTAATAAAACAAACAGCTGTCCTGCTTCACAACAACAACAGATTTCTGGATGCATCTATTCACATGAGCGGAGACTTCCCCCGTTCATCTGGGTCCTATGACTTCAGACAGAACCGAGCAGAAACGGGTCRGTTCTGAAGGAGCAGCAGCTGTGGGTTGAAGCTTCAAAGGAAAAGTTAACAGCACACAGAACAGGCAACAACATTTTACTACTTTGTTGAACATTTTCAAATTAGAAACAGAAAAAAAAAAGCTTAAAAACTGTCATAATCCTTCTTGTCCTTTTTGCCTTCGCCCTCGAAACTGTCCGTCCCGTCGCTGTTGTCCCGGCGTCGCTTACGGCTGTTTCTGACGCTGAAGCGGGGGTTCATCTGAGGCAGAGGGTCCATTCCCAGAACTTTATGGATCTGACGGAAGGCCAGCAGCCTCAGGGCAAACTGTAAAATAAAAAAAGGTTCAGGACAGAGATGAAGTTCACCCTGAATCCAGAGGCTCCAGATGTGAGGCTTTACTTAAAGACGTTCTTCTCTCAGTGCCAGCTTTGTTGGTGAAATATTTGATCAGTTTTAATTAATAACTTACTTTATGGACAAAAACAAGACAACTAAATAAAACCTCCACAGAAACTATGATGGAAGCTACTGACATTTTTATTATGCTTAAAATTGTCCGTAAATGTCTGACGGGACTTGTCTTCATCCTCTGCCACTTGTTTGTGGTCGGGTTGCAGAGGCAACATGTCCAGCAGAGAAACCCAGACATCCCTGTTCCCAGCAACAGATGGCATTCCCAGGCCAGCGAGCATACTGTATATAATCCCTCCAATGAGGGTGGAGTTGATACCATGGCCTCAGACTTAGAGGAACTGACTCTCATCCCAGCTCCTTCACACTCAGCTGTGAAGCGCCCCAAACGCTGAAGGTCTTGGCCTGAAGACACCAACAGAACCACATCATCTGCATACAGCAGAGACAAGACTTTGGAGGAGAGGGGGTCCCAAACCAGACACCCTCCTCTCCACGACTGCACCTTGAGCTCCTGTCCATAAACACTATAAACAGGATCAGAGACAAGGGACAGCCCTGGTGGAGTCCAACTCTAACTGAGAACAAGCTTGACTTTGTGCCTAGAATGTGATGTAAGCTCCAGCTTTGGTTCTACAGGGACTGGATCGCTCTTAGTAGCACTTCATACTCCCACAGAATGCCTCGAGGAACACGGTCATAAGCATTCTCCAAGTCTACAAAACACATGTAGACTGGAGAGGCAAACTCCTACGACCCCTTTATCAACTCTGCAAGGGTAAAGATCTGGGGTCAGATTTATAAAAGATAGTGTGGAAACCATACTAAAAGTGAACGTACGGCCAAAAGGCGGAAATGGTGTACGCCAAAAAAAAAATTTCAGATTTATAAAACCGTGCGTACGCATGTTTCTGCACATCTTTCCTTTATAAATCACAGCCGCACCTTAGAATTTGAGCACGAGGTCCCGCCTCAGGTTCTACCCTCTACACGCCCACATTTAACCATAAACAGTCAATGCAAAGTACCTCATGAATGTTAAGATGTATTTAAATCAGTCAGCTGATCAATGTCAAAACAAGTGATTGGTTCAGACTAGGCCTGTCGCAATAGTCAATAAATCAATTACCGTATTTTTCGGACTATTAGCAGTGACATTTTTCCTGAACTTTGAACCATGCAGCTTATAGTCCGGTGCGGTTTATATGTGGATTTTTTTCTTCAGCCACCAGGGGGCTCTTATGCTGCATTTGCTTCAACCACTCCCTTCAAAAAAAGAAAGGAAAAAAAGAAGAAAAAAGCGATCGCTTCCAGAGCCRACTGTTGAACCAGGAAGCAGCGATTTAAAGATAGTCAATGGCCAAAAAACTCATAAAACRGGGATAAAACAGACATTTTTCATGGTGGAATCTGACTGATAAAAACTTTGGAGCTTAATCAAGGACCAGTTTGTGGATAAACGTCGAGTGAAGAGCCACAGAATTTTTTTTTCCTCATTGCACTCCCCGGGGAAGGAATCCCATGCAGTGACGTATGCTGGAGCGGGAGGGCTTTCCCAGCAGCTAGGCTCAGGGTTTATTGGGGGAACTATGAAAGGTCAGTGCGAAAACGAACGCYGAACAACCACGTGACGGCACGCCGACTGGTCAACAGCCGAGCGACCATGCTGCCAGCTTAGCTGGAGGTGTAGCGCCATTTTGTTTTAGCTAGTAGCAGACACGACACGACGGCTCTTCGACAGACACGATATTGGACAGTATGTGGGCCCACATCACGGATTCGGTGAAAGCAGCCATCAAGAAAACAAACTCAATTCCTGCCGTTTTTCCTGGAGGTACAACAAAGTTTTTGCAACCCCTGGACATCAGTGTGAATCTGCATTTAAAGCAGCACTCAGGGCTGAATGGGAGGCTTGGATGACTGACGGGGATAAATCATTCACAAAAACTGGCCGAATGYGAAGAGCGTCATTTMCTGATGTAACAGCGTCTAACAGCGTGGATGAGTCCACCATCTCCAATGGGTTCTGAAAGACTGGACTGCTACGTGAAGAGGRCACCACAGCTTCAGAGCCAGCATTACCCAGGGAGGACAGCGACACAGAAAGCAACACTGAACAGATACCGCTGTGTGACGCAGCTTTTCTGAGCTTGTTTAACTCTGACACTGAAGAGGAGGACTTCGATGGTTTCAGTGCGCCGGAAGAAGATGAATGAGACGTTTTGGACCAGAAACTGTTAAAACTACCAAAATAAGGTCAGTTAAATGAACCGTATTCCTCCGAACTTTAATTCCTAAAGGTTTGCTTTTTATGTTTTGATGTTGAATTCACTTTCTTTATGACAATTTTGGGTGTACTGTTTTKTTTTTATGTTGGGGCTTATAGTCCGGTGCGGCTTATAGTCCGAAAAATACGGTAAGTCTGATTATGAAGGTAAATTAAATGTCTGACAGTGATCATTACACAGTGTGGCTCTAATTCCTCACTTCACCATCTGTGTTGCAGTTTTCCGTCTCCAAAATGAGCGTACACATGGGTCAGAGCTGGCTGAGGCACCGCACATTTTCACGTCAAGTTTGGATTTTATAAATCACAACCTTGGCGTGAAAAGTGGCGTACGCAAKTTTCTGGGCTCATATTGTGTGTACGCCAGTTTTATAAATCTGACCCCTGGTCCACTGTTCCACGCCCAGGATGAAAGCCACTTTGCTCCTCTTGAATCTGAGGTTAGAGCCTCCCTTCCAACTATTCTGAGTCGCAGAACGGTTTAAGTCCTTCTCCATGGCCTCCCCAAATTCCTCCCATGCCCAAGTTTTTGCATCTGCAACCACTGGTGCCACAGACCTTCTGGCCAACCTGTATGCATCAGCTGTTTCAGGAGTCCTCTGGGAAAACAAAGTCCTGAAGGCCTTCTTCTTCAGCCTGACGGCCTTCATCACCGCTGGTGTCCACCAACGGGTCCTTTGGTTGCCACCGTGACAGACACCGATGAYCTCACAGCTCCTGGAAGCCACATCTACAATAGAGGCCCTGAACATGGTCCATTCAGTTTCCATGTCCCCAACCTCCTCGGGACATATGAGAAACTCCAGGAGCTGAGAGTTGAAGATCACATGGACAGGGGGCTCTGTCAAAGGTTCCCAGTTCAGCTTCACTATATTTAGGTTTACCAGTTCTGTCTGGCAGCCTCCCCCACCACTGGATCCAACTCACCACCAGGTGGTGATCAGGTGACAGATCTGTCCCTCTCTTCACCTGAGTGTCCAACACACAGGGCCTCAGGTCAGACACCATTACAATATCAATCATTGACCTTTGGCCTAAGGTGTTCTGGTACCAAGTACACTTATGGACCACCCCATGCTCAAACATGGTGTTATGGACAACCTGTGCTTAGCACAGAAGTCCAATAATAATAGAACACCATTCAGGTTCAGATCAGGGAGGCTGTTCCTCTCAATCACCTCCTTCCAGA
>NW_013953654.1:10624-14194 GCF_001266775.1 Austrofundulus limnaeus
TCCTAATTGCACTCACTGAATAAGTTAAACTTAAGTTGTTGTTTTTTTTTTTTTTTTTTAATGTGTTCGACTAAGCTTGTGAACAGTTGGTTTATTTAAGATTGCTGTACTGGTGCATAGTTATAAAATAAATGTGCAATTCAGTAGTTCATTTATGTCTCTTTTTTATTTTTAAATGGGAAAGAAATGTTTCAATTAATGCTGTTTTTCAGTATCGGATCGGATCTGTATCGGCTGATACTAAACCTCAAATATCGGAATCGTATCGGAAGTAAAAAAAAGTGGATCGGTGCATCCCTAATTACAATATCAATCATTGACCTTAGAAATGTCCCGATCAGATACTCAATATTGGTGGCAGATATGGACATTTTTTGAAAATCAGGTAGAATCTGATTTAGTCATGTGATCGGGCCGATCCAGTTTTTGTGACAGTTTTCAGCATCATCATGCTTTACAACTGTCGTAAAGAAGTCAAGATGCACACCAGTATGCAACCATGTCCACAGTGTGGAAACACTTTTCAGTGGAAAACGATGCTGAAACTGCATCTTGCAAAATCTGCGAACTGGATGTTTCTCGTGGTGGGAACAGCAGGGCTCACTTTAATACTACCAACCTTGTCACCTGGAAAGAAATAAAAAATCGGATTGTATCAGGAGCCAAAAAATCTGGATAAGGACATCCCTAATTGACCTTTGACCTAAGGTGGTCTGGTACCAAGTACACTTATGGACCACCCCATGCTCAAACATGGTGTTATGGACAACCTGTGCACAGAAGTCCAATAATAATAGAACACCATTCAGGTTCAGATCAGGGAGGCTGTTCCTCTCAATCACCTCCTTCCAGATAACTCCGTCAATGCCCATGTGACCTTTGAGGTCCCCTAGCAGAACAGGAGTCTCCAGAYGGCACCCCTTCCAGGACACCACCCAAAGACTCCCAAAAGGCCGGGTAATCTGAASTGATGTTTGGTACATAAGCACAAACAGTCAGAACCTTCCCTCCAGCAGCAAGAAGCCACAGAGAGGCAACCCTCTCTTCCACTGGGGTGGACTCAAACATCGCAGCACACAGTCAGGGACTTGTGAGTATCCCCACACATCACCCACCCGTCTCCTCTCTCCCTGTGAGTAACTCCAGAGTAGGAGTCCAGCCTTTCTCCARGAACTGACAGCAGGTATACTGCCAATTATTTTGCTGTGAATTTTTTTTCATATAAAAATAGATCAGGTACACAAAATGGTGTTTTCCATTATGTATTAAACAAATCAGTGTATTGGACATTCATTACTGTGCCGACCCTCATTTCTAACGTTTGACAGAATCTTCATCATGAGAAGAGGATGAAGACTGTAAAACATTTCATCTCCTAACATTTATTATCACACAGTAAACCTATTTTCATACACGAAGGCAGGAGATGAAGGTATAGAATGTAGGAGGGTATACCTGAGCACTAGACGTAATGTCCTCTCTCTGCTGCTCTCCTAAAGGAGCGAGGGTGTCCACAGGCTTCTTCTCACACGGATCCAACAGGCCCGGTCCACCTGGTAGGTACAAACAACATTTTGAAGACTATCTGGAGACATTTATGATAGACTATGGAGACATTTAGGAGACATTCTGAAAACATTCTCCATGAATGCTGTCCCAACTGATTGAAAGCCTGATGCGATATTATTCATGCCTGTGACGAGAACATCTCTTGCACCATGAACCATCACTTTTCAGTTTGAATAGATAAAGTTGCTCAGTTAAGGAAAACATTTTAAACAAGCAAGAAACTCTTATTTGTTGTCACTTCATATCTCAGCTGACTCAGAGGTCTACAATAGCTCCATATAAAACCTGACCTGTTTAGTGTTTGTAAAGTTTCTTACCACTGAGTAAAATCCCAGAGGAAACACATTCAAAGACTCGTCTCAGAGCATCACCAGGGCTGAGAGGGGCAGGGGCACTGCTAATGGCCTTCTCTACCAGCAGCTCCATCGCCTGCACACAGACAACATTCAAACTACTTCAAGAGGTTTCTGGAAGTCCTGCTTGTAAAACATTAACTAGGCTTTTAAAGCTGGACACATCTTTATAAAATCATTTTTTTTACAATGTTTCTCCTTTTACAAAGCATTCATCAAAACAACATTTGTAAAAATTCATATCAATTCAGAAAACAGAAAATTTCAACTTTCCAAAGCTTGTTACGTACTCTGCAAGAATTGAGGAAATAATTTTCATAAGCTCTCAAGAACAAGAACAGTGATTGTTTTGGGCAGAACGTTCCAGACTTCATGAGAAACTCAAGAGCAGAACTCCTGAGGACTCCTCAAAGGGCCTCCCACTGCAGGACTGACTTTTACCAACAGCACTCTTTAGCAGTGGTCACAGCACAGATAACACGCTAATAGTAAAACTCACTCACTTAGATTTATTTTATTTTATTTTTTACCAACTTTGGGAACTGTTAGCAGACCAATGAGAATCCACTAGATTGGATTTTGCAAAAATGTATACCCACAAAAAAAAAATCACAAATGTAAAACTTCTATTTTTATGCCATTTATCTAGAATTAAATAAAAACTATCCCCTCTTATGAAAAAGGTAGGATGTGTCAGGTACTGAGTGTAGCGTGTAGCATCTTTAGCAGCAAAACGTCAAACTAGAAGTGTTAAAAAGAAATAAAATTACATTTCTCAATATTTAAATGAATACTAAAACTGACCACGTATAAAATATGGTAGAGAAGGTATTTGATATTTATTGTTCAACTAACTTCAAAACAGTCCTCATTAAAATCCAAACTTGATCAAATAAATGCTTTTATTCTGAAAGGGTTAAATTGGAAGTATCATCAGACAAGACAGGGTTTTAACTCTGGTTTGGATTGGCAGATTTGCCACAAATTAAACCTTAAAATTAAACCAACAGAAAACTAACAACACGTTTGCATCAGTCAGCAGGCGCTACCATCAGCGATAAGCAGTTAGCATTGGCTTCCTCTAATTATTCATTCTGGTTAGTGGTTTAGCATTAGTGGAGGTAAGATTATTGTTAAGTAGATTAGTGGTTAGTGAAGATATGTTTTTGGTTAACTGCACCCACCACTGCTCTTTAGTCTGAACAAGTTGAGTTTTTTGGGAATTTGGCACAAAGGTGACATCTTTTTTGCCACCCTCCTCTTTGCACAAAGTTTGGCTTTTTTCTATCTACCAGTTTGTGTGTCTTCACATGCCTTTATAGAAATGTTGTATGAGGTTTCACACTTCCTCACTGCTTTGGCCAGCTGCTCCTCAAAACGTAATGTTATGCATATAACTACTGTTCCCTGAAGGAAAGGAACGAGGTACAACATCATGTATGGGAACCACGCCCCTGCGTGTCCTGGCTGAAGCCACCTCTAATCACGCCTTTAGGCAGGTGACGTGATGACGACAGATGTCAGGCTCCGCCTGTCGCCATCACAGTCACTCCTTAAGTTCGGTGACTGCTCTTCACCGAGCCCAGCTGTGCAGCGGGGGGCCATCATGTGTTGTACCTCGTTCCTTTCCTTCAGGGAACAGTAGTTA
>NW_013953654.1:14204-28282 GCF_001266775.1 Austrofundulus limnaeus
TAACTACTGTTCCCTGAAGGAAAGGAACGAGGTACAACACATGATGGCCCCCCGCTGCACAGCTGGGCTCGGTGAAGAGCAGTCACCGAACTTAAGGAGTGACTGTGATGGCGACAGGCGGAGCCTGACATCTGTCGTCATCACATCACCTGCCTAAAGGCGTGATTAGAGGTGGCTTCAGCCAGGACACGCAGGGGCGTGGTTCCCATACATGATGTTGTACCGAGTGAATTGACTGAAAGGGAACTATCCATTGTAAACACGTCTACACCAGCAGAAAACAGTATTCTAACAATTTCTGCTTTAAATTCACACTAAAAAAATACATTTTATTTTACTCGCAGACCATTCAAATGTCTTGCAAATATCTTGCTTTTTGCAAAATATGTCACAGCTTTATAAGGTGATGTTCAATAGGCAGGAGGTTTTATGTTTTTGCCATTTAGTTGCTTTACACGAATGAGTCAGTTTCAGGGGTCTCTCCCTTCAGTCTCTTCTTCAGGAGGTGACTCTGTTGTGTTCAGGTCAAGTGATTGACTTGGCCAATCTAAAACCTGATGAAGCTCTTAAGTGTGTTTTGACTCATTTTCCTGCTGCATGATAAAATTCCTCCTGATTAGTTTGGATACATTTCTCTAAATTGGCAGACAAAATGTTTCTGTACACTTCAGAATTCATTCTGCTGCTGCCATCATCAGTTCCATCATCAATAAATATTAATGAGTCTGATCCAGAGGCAGCCATGACATCCCCTGCCCCATGCTTCACAGATGAGTTTGTGTGCTTCAGATCATCAGCAGTTCCTTTCTTTCTCCACACTTTGGTCTTTCCATCACTTTGGTAGAGATTACCGGTAATCTTGGTCTTATCAGTCCAGAAGGGTGTCGTGCAGAACTTTTATGGTTCATCTCTTTACTTTTTTTACAAATTTCAATCTGTCCTTCTGATTCTTTTTACTGATGAGTGGTCTGTATCTTTGTTTGGTCTCTATATTTCTGCTCTGAGTCTTCTTCAAACAGTGGATTGTGAAACCTTCAGCCATGCACTGTGGAGGTTGTTGGTGATGTCACTGATGTTTTGGGGTTTTTCTTCACAGCTCTCAATATTTCTGTCATCAACTCCTGTTGTTTTCTTGGCCGACCTGTTGTCTGTTGTTCAGAACACCAGTAGTTTCTTTCTTATTCAGGACATTTCAAACTGTTGTTTGCTATGCCCAATGTTTGTCCAGTGGCTCTGACTGATTTCCCTTCTTTTCTCATCTTTTCTCCCATAAACAACTCTCTGGTCTTCATGTTAGTTTATCCTCTTTAACAAGAACTACCTACTTTATAGGTTTAAACCCAGGTCAAACAGTAGACTAGTCATGCAGAGATATTTCATGTTTGAACCATCAATCTTAAAGGAAACACCTGGTCAATAACACCTGTCAGTTACATGTTCCAATAGTTTTGTTCACTTGAAAAATGGGTGGGTTCAAACAAAGGGTTGTACAGTATGTTCTGAGTTATTTAACACATCTACATGTAGCTTCTTTTTAACATACTTTTTTTTAAATATGGAAAATCTTTATTACTCTCAGGCTGTGTCCAAAATCAGGGGCTGGGTCCTCTGAAGGCCAAATTTATTGGTCACTTACATCACAGCGCCACACGGGAGGTGGTGCATGTACTGATGAGGTAGTTTCTGTTTAAGGCAGGGGTGTCAAACTCCTGTCCTCGAGGGCCGCTATCCTGCATGTTTTAGAGGTTTTCTTGCTCCAACAYACCTGATTTTGATCGCTGGGTAATTAACAGGCTTCTGCCCAATTTGAAGAGTTAATTCAATCACTGAATCAGGTGTGTTGGAGCTGGAAAACCTCTAAAACATGCAGGATAGCGGCCCTCGAGGACTGGAGCTTGACACCCCTGGTTTAAGGCCTACTGTWTACTACATCTACCTCATATACTGCACCTCTGTGGCCTAACTATACAGGAGCTAGCATGTACACTCAATGGGATGTACAAAGACTGTCTCAGAATTTTACTGAAAAAGCAGAGATGGGAGTGTGCTAGTCAGTTCCTTGTGACAGCTGGGCTTATAAACTTCCAGGCTCTTTTAAGAAACTTAATGTTTAAATTTATTAGTGTTAGTGAATGCTGTAACTCAGTGTGCATAACATCAGGCTAAGTGTTGCATGCTACCAGTCTCAGTTGTGGAGGCACTGATGCAGTTGTCACAGACTTCTGAATCTGTCCATGTGTGTTAGGTTTTTCCATTTCAAACTAAAATTGTAAAAATAAAAGTAACCATGTTTGTTTTGTTTTTAAAACCAACATGTAATATAGGGGTTTGGTATTACAGCTGGTGAGGAACAATAAGAGACTCAAGTCACGCAGTAGCTGAGGGCTCTCACCTGTTCATGTATTTGCCATGTCCTGACTTGGGTTTGAAAAGGGTAGTTGAGATCTGAGATCTCAGCTACCCTTTAAGTAGCTTGATACAGACCTGAAGACGATTACTATGGTCCCACGTGGTATGTGTTACTTCATGTGTGCAAAATAAATATTCTTAACTGTGAACTGGAGCAGCTTTCTGCGTTTAATTCAGGTTTTCAATTTAAACAATTTTCCTCCTGTGGCCACGGAGATTTTCTCCAGTCTTGTAGACCTTAGACTTCTGAATAATCTGTGCAGCTGTAGTCACAGGAGCATCAAGTCTTCCAGCCTTTACCTTTAACATGCTTTCTTTCTGATCACCTGGGACAACTGTCTCCTTCAGTTCCTGTGGTCCATGTTCAGTGACATACCAAACAGTACTGTGACTACCTGTCAGCCTTTAAACAAGTAGACTGMCTGATTACAAGCTTGAAGACACCTGGGATGCTGATTAGAGGCTCACTTTAGTTTAACGTGTCTCTGATAAATTTAGTTTCAATCTTTTCTAGAGCTGCCATCATTTTTGTCCAGGCTTGTTTCACTAGATAAGGGATGAGCAATCCTGGTACTCGAGGGCCGCAGCCCTGTATGTTTTTTTACATGTTTCCCTGCTCCAACTTAGCTGATTCAGTCCTTGAGTTAAGCCTACTTCACACTCTCTCCGAACTGCCGAAGTCGGCACGGATTGTCACAGTTTCATAGCGAAAATTATGTCAACGTGTTCTCAACGTCGACTCGGCCGCCCCTTTTGACACAACCCGCCGGCAGAACTTTTTACCCCCCTCCCGCTACGACGGTAATGTGTGATTGGTCTTTAGTTTGTGGGCGTGTGTGTTTGTGCTGAAAGCATTCGAATGCTGCATTTTACGTCAACCACTCATTAAATAAATAAATAAATAAATAAAATGACTCCCTTCCAGAGCCGACTGTTACCAGGAAGCAGACTTTTATAAAGATAGTCAAACCGTGAAAAACTCATGAATGGAGATAATGCAGATGTTGTGCATGGAGGAATCTGACTGATAAAAACTGTGGAGTTTTACCTGCAACATATTTGTGGATAAATAACTTCGGGTGACGAGTCTTGGATTTTTTATTTTTATTTATTTTTTTTACATCTTCCAAGTTCTGCAGAAGCCTGATAATCACCCATTCATTCCAATCAGGTGTGTTGGAGCAGAGAAACAAGTAAAACATGCAGGSCTGCATGCCCACCCCTGCACTAGATTGATTTTTAAATAATTCTGTTGAACCACAACTCAAAGTTATTGTGTGATTTTAACCACTTAATTTTTAGTAATTTATTTATTATTAGTTATGTCAGTGTTGAATTATTTCAGTATTTTGTGGTTGTTTTTTTTACCAACAATTTTGTCCACATTTGTAAAATCTTGAGTAACTGTATCTGATTCATGTTTTAAGACCAAACTTTAATTAAGAACATTTTTCATGTGTAACAAACAAATTTGTATTAGTGGTTGGGAGTAACAGTCCATCACTACACTGACAGGTCAAACAGGTTTGACTGAACAGTTAAGTCAAAGCGACCGACTTGTCTAATCAGTGAAACCATGCAGTCAGGGTAAACCAGTCTTTTCTAAGCTTAATTGAAGGTAGTTAATATTAAACCTTATTCCTTATAAATATAAATTATTATAAATATAATTTACCAGTTTAGTACAATGTGAATCTTTCTGTATATAGTGTAATGTGTGTGAATTATGTTTAGTGTCTGTACAGTGTTGATACCAGAGAGTCACGAACTGCCAGAAACAAATTCCTTGTGTGTGTAAACATACTTGGCCAATAAACCTGATTCTGATTATTATTCCAATAATTGAAGTATTATCTTATGTCAATGACAGAACTGTGGGCCTTGAATGTATCACGTGAAGTTCAGATTTTCTCAGCACAATTAGTGAGTAAACTTACCCATCCAGGGAAAGGTGACCATGTAGGGACTCGTTGGCACAGGTCTCTCAGGATTCGAATGATGATCACACAGGACTGAAGACCATTGGCTCTAGCCTTTTGATGCAAAAATGTTAGGTTTATGGAGTGATCCAGAGTGACAAGAGATGACAAGTGAATCAGTTCCATCATAGAGGTCCAATCACTACTGTGCATAATGGAAGCTTCAACATAGTTTGATGTGTATAAGCCATAACCATCTGCAATCAGCTGCCATTCCCAGTAGTCTTGTACCTCACAGTTAGTAAGGGAGCACAAAGTTTGCAAGATGCACAAGAAACGAGGGCTTTTCTTGCCATCCTCTAAACTCTGACCCCATACTTATCAAGGTATCTCACAAACAGGGGCTGAGAAGTCTAACAGTCCACCTGAGAGGAGCACATAAGGACTGAAAGAGGCAGGGAGGTCTGATTTACTTTGCCCATGGTTTTTGCACAAGTAGCTAAATCATAGGAAACTATTCAGGTATCCCCTTTTCTCTCAGTCCCCATTCTATAAAAAGTTAAGAATGAAAACAATACAAACGTTGGACATAAAGTMATTTTGTTCTAGTTATTGTGCAGCCTTATGGAATCACAGGTAACTATAATATAAGTACTTGCAAATTGAATTGGGAATACAAGGATGCCAATTTTTTATAGTATTTTAAAAGCATGATTCAGATTTAGATTTACAGTTAATACATACAGTGGACAGTCAGATCATTGCGTTAGCAGGCATCCTTGAATATTTACATTTTACTTGAAATAATAGTACTTTTACTGTTGATTAAGAAAAGCTAAAACTCAATAAATAAATTAACAAATAATCCATCTCATAAGGCTACAATAAGGAAGTAAAATGATGGTCCGAACCTGGAACCACTTAGCGTGGCGCAGAGCAGCCAGAGCGTCAAGGCATTTTTGCCTGTCCAAGACGTCCGCTGGGTCTTTCACCATACCCAWGGTTACATCTAAAAATGGATTTCAAGTGTCAAAATGGTGAAGAGGAATGGGTGTTTGACCAGGTCAGCGAGGCTGGCAGAGAACAAACACATTGCCACACATACCAATGTTTCTTTCCATGACAACCTAAAACTGGTTGGATACTTTGTCATATTTAGAAAAAATGACATCATTATATCYTTACTGAACAGATACATCTAGAGCCTGAAAAGATGACATTTTAAAATGAACAGGTAATTTCCTCTCTCAAAGATCCAYTCTTACAGCCTGACTAAAAGGAAGTCCAGCCTCTCTCAGGTGAAAGGTTTTAAATATCAGTATAATAAAATGATCCGGTCTKTACAACGTTCCACACTTAACATTTGTTCTGCTAAGATCTTGGAAGATCTGCATTGTTACTCT
This sequence comes from Austrofundulus limnaeus, assembly GCF_001266775.1. NCBI lineage: Eukaryota > Metazoa > Chordata > Actinopteri > Cyprinodontiformes > Rivulidae > Austrofundulus > Austrofundulus limnaeus. Next base: position 19,936 of record NW_013953654.1, read on the forward strand.
CTCCACTGGCTCCYTGTCAAATTTAGAATATAATTTAAAATATTACTCCTAACATACAAAACTCTTAACAACCAAGCTCCATCATATATTAAACATCTTGTTGTTCCATACTTTCCTAACAGAGCACTTCRCTCTCAGTCTGCAGGTTTACTTGTGGTTCCTGGAGTTTCTAAAAGTAGAATGGGAGGCAGAGCTTTCAGTTATCAAGCTCCTCTCTTGTGGAACCAACTTCCAGTTTCTGTCCATGAGGCTGACACTCTGTCTACTTTTAAGATTAGACTGAAGACTTTCCTTTTTGATAAATCCTATAGTTGGATTTAGGTTTCCTGAGTTATTCTTCATTTCTGCTGCTATAGACTTAGACTGCTGGAGCACAAACTGAGCACATTTTTTCACTCTGCTATTGTCTTTAGTCTCTCTTCTCTACATGTTTATTGTTATTTCTATCAACAACATGTTTTCTTTTTCTTTAGATTGTTCTTTTTATGTACAGTGCCCTGAAACAACGTATGTTGTGACTTGGCGCTATATTAATAAGCCGAATTGAATTGAACTGAACTGAAATGAACTGAATTGAACTGATTTGAAATGAACTGAACTGAATTGAATTGAATTGAATTGACTGACTGCACCACTGCAGCACCAGGGTTCTTTTCTTTTTGACCCGTTCTGTTGAAGATCAGCTGCTGTGTTTGGGACCATGGTCCTGATGGACCCAGTTTGGTCCAAACTTCCTCTATCAGACATATGGACTCACATTTAGAATTCCTTGGTCTACAGAGAAGCCCAAACCATTAGTCCTCCACCACCGTGCYGACAGCTGAGAGGAGCGTTTTGTACTTATGTGCTGCTGTGTGCATTATGGGTAAACATCTTCACTTTGGTTTCATATTGTTCCAGAAGTCTTGAGGTTCAGATCAACCATTTAAAAAACTAAACTGTGTTGCCATGTTCTTAATATAAAGCAGAGGGTTTTCTCCTGCACCCCAAACAAGCAATAACTGTTCAAGAGTCTTTTTCCCCAACACGACCTCTGACCTGCCAGCTGAGGCATGTTCAGTCTGAGGTGGAGCTCATTTMCCTCAGGAGTGCTCTCCTGGGAACAGTCAGCTGTCTTAAATATTTACCATTTGTGAATAATAACTATGATAATAACAATATTTCTCTCTGTAAAATGATGGACTCTAAAKGACCTTTAAGCCTTGACTGATGAGCAGCAGCTGCATCAGGTTACTGCTGAGGCCAGTCCATCGTGTTAACAAACAGCAAACTAATCACACTCCTGCATTTATAAAAGGCGGTCCTTCTGATGATCAGGTGATCAGTAATAAAATCCATTWAGTGTTTAATTCACTACAGGTTAGATCTGAATGATTTTAGAACTTGTTAAAGACCAGATCAGTTTTACTATGTCCAGATATATAAACCCTTTAAACAGAACGAGGGTGGACATGCATGATGATATGTGTTTGGAATTAAAAATCTCTTGTCCAGTACTATTTTATCAGGTAAAAAAAAAGATTACCTCGTTGAAATACTATAAACATTGACCTTTTTGTGTAGATGATCTTTATTCTCTGTGTCAAAGGAGATTGTTTAATATCTAATAAATCATCATTTAAACTGGGTAACACAGAGATAAAAACAAAATCTAGCTGGAAAAAGGTGACCTGATAAAAAGTGGCACAACAATAGTAGGTGTGGCAAAGTTTTTGAATTGTGAGAAAAACTTGGTCAAAAATCCTTCCAAGACTGTTGGGCCCTCCTAAATGTCAGACGTGAAACAATCCGATAGTTGTGTCCTGAAGAATGTTCAAGTCTTTGTGTTTGGCTGTAAACTACTAAACATGTGAAAAAGGAAGAAGCAATGATCAGTGTTGAGGAAAATAAAATGACGACTGCCGGAAATCAAAAGGGTTAGATATCACGGCATGCACACCTAACATCAGCAGGCTAAAATATGACCCCAGCAATCACTCAGATGCAACCAAAGGTTCCTCTATAGTAGCCTTCTTTTCTAAACTTTCAACAATACTCCCCTAAGAACATCTGCAAACAGGATTTCAAACAATATAGCTTATTGTTGATCAGCTCTGCATCGTTACTGAATTCAATGGTGTGTTTTCAAATGAGTTTTTAATTGGTAATGAAAAACACAAAAGTTTGGAGTTTGACTTTCGACTGAATGTTACCCTGAGCCCAATTTTGAGTTGTGTGTGGAAAAAGAATCTGTCTGTCACCTCAGGGGAGCACTTCAGAACAGATGACATAAGCATGGTGAACTGTTCACCAACACACAAGAGGAAGATTTGTTTCCTGTGGAAAAATTACATCCATTTCCTCTGACAAAGCTTAATGTGAGCATGGCTTTCCAAATCCAGACACCTTTGCAGAATGAAGTCAAATTAAACTTGAGGCTCAGATGTGCCTCCTGGTGTCTACTTTGTCTTCTGTGAGAACTGTCTTAATCTCAAGAGGGGGCAATGTGGGGAAAAGATGTAATGATGTCTTCCATTGGTTATAGCCAACAGTACAAATGGAAACAATCTCCTGGAACACAGGAAACAAAATAGAGTCTCACCTTGGAAAAACTAGACTTATAACACAATGCAAACACTGAGCATGCTTTGCTCCAAGGATAAAATAAAGCATTTGAAAAAGGTAGGAGTCACAGAGCAAAAGGTTGAAGAGCAATACTGCTGGCACTTGTCTGTCATCATTTTACACACAGCTGGATCTGACCAACATCATAACAAAAAGGCTAGTGGTTTGAGGGTCAGTGATAGGCTYCTAACTTGGACCAGTAAAAGAAGATGTAAATTTATTACTGCATTTATTAAAAAGGGAAAAAAAAGAGAGAGAGAGAGACAAAAATTAGTTTTTGTGCAAACCCTGGAGAGCCCACAACTACCATTCCTGTCATCCCTGAACTTAATAAAGCATGAAGAGCCATTTGCATGTATGATTTCAACAACATTACTGAGGTGTGCCAGCAGGACGGTGCTCTTTAGGATGACAACCAACATACTGAGAGTGATTGTATAAAGAGAGAGCAGAAAGACCAGAAAAAAGGTGCAACAGGACGATAGTGATGGCTTTCCAAACCTCCTTCCGGGCCAGTTTCATCTCTGATCARAGGGGAGGTCAGCGTGATTGTCACTTGCATCTTTGGCTCGCTGCAGGATGTCAGAATGATGGCTGCTTCCTGCAACAAGGCCTTCACTTCATATTTTTCTGGTGTCACAATCTGAGGGAAAAAAGAAGAAAGGAGCAAGGACAGGATTATCTCCAGGTCATTTCTACCACTGAGCACACCAAGTTCTCACTCAGTTTTAYATTACACCAAGAGGAGGGATGTCACAGTCCTCCTCACAGAGCCTTGAGAAACCATTCTTACTACTTGAACTTTTACAGTTTGTCACGTTACAACCACAAATAAAACTGAAAGCTGTGGTGAAATTTTGTATCTTCCCGAGTCAAAACTTTATAGAACTACTTTTTGCTGTAWTTCAACCTGCAACTTTTTAGGGGTCTGTCTCTACCAGGTTTCCCCCACTAAAACTATCTTTGCAAAACAACTCAGATTTGAAACAGAACATCTGTGTTCTACAGTTTGAGGTCTGGACTTCGATGGACCGTTCTAACACAGGAACATGCTTTGAKATAACCCTACTTGACCCTCAACAACTCTATTCCTGACCTGTCCAGTTTGTTTCCAGTGTGTTCCTTGGTCTTCATGATGCTGYTTGACCACTCATCTTCTGTAACAAACCTCTGAGGCTGACAGATTATCTGGATTTATACTGAGATTAAACGACACAGGTGTTGACTGATCAGGTGACTGGTTGATCTGGAGTTTAGGAGGATCATTAATGGAGCTGATTACAAACAGCAGTTTTTAAAGTGCCTGTGACATGTCTATCCATCAAATACAAATAAATCAAAGAAAATATCTTCATATTTAGGAAAATTGGCATAAAACAYGATTTAACMCATTTTGTCACATAACTGGCATATTTTCCTTTTAATTTGGCTCAGCTAAAGTGAAACAGGAAGTGACATCAAAGGGGAACTCTTTAAGGAAAACTACCTTGTCTTTGTTTATTAAAACAATATTRTTTGACCTATGACTCTTATCTAAAGAAACATCAGAAAATTCCCTTCTGTCTGTGTTGTTAGCTGTTGTAGCAAAGCTGTATTTACATGCAGACATTAACATCACTTCCTGTTACTTCACATGCAACTATCTCAACAACTGTTCATCTCAGTGGTGTGAAATTGCTTTTGCAATATGTTATCTATGGCTAAGTTCACACTGCAGGTCTTAATGCTCAGTTCCGATTTTTTGAAAAAATCTGATCTTTTTGTGTGAACGTTCACATTACATTTTAAATGTGACCTGTATCAGACCCCTGTGTGAACGCTACACAGCACTGATGTGACACACATGCGCAGTAAAAGACGTGACGTCTCATCAGCCGGCTTGTTTGTTTACAGAGCTAGCATGGATGCTACATTTTGCGCATCGAATCTGAAGTTGTTGTTTAATCAGAGCCGATTAAATAATTATCTGACCTGCTTCTTTAGTTCAGTGTTTATATCTGAACCTGCCTCTGACCGGGATGCTCCAGTTTGTTTGTTTTTTTTTGAACGAAACTACGAGCTGGAAAAAAAGTATCGACCGAGTAGCTAACTTTAGGATCGATACTCTCCGCGACCCAGGCTGGACATGTTATTATCAAACTATCTACGTGGAAAATGAAAAGTAAAAAGATGAAGCAACTGGACTTGTGTTTTGGAGCTGTAAACACATGGAGCTACAGATTTAAACAGCGAGACTTGAGGTTAGTGTCTTATCGRTCCTTCACCCCCTCCTCCTGATGAAAAAGTCAGATGAATGTGACATGAGCGTTCWCACTGCAGTCACTTTGAAAACATCAGATATATATCCGATTTAAAACCACATACTGAAATGGCCTGGGTCGGATTTGAAAAAATCGTATTTGTCGCGTTCAGACTGTCATAAAAAAATCGAATACGAGTCAGATGGGTCAAAAAAATCGGATTTGGGTCGGATTTGCCTGCAGTGTGAACGTAGCCTATGTTATCTTTCCAAAAGTGCAATCAGTCACAGGCACTTTAAAAAAGAATGTGTAAACATTTTGATACATCTATTATTTTACCTCAACTTCACATCTACTTTAATCCCTGTAAAAAACTTTACTTTTTCACATTATGTCTTCCTACAACTAACTTCAATAAGGGTGAGTTATGAACTTTTAATGTGCTTTAACTGTCTAATTTGGCTGTTCCTGCCCTCTGTGTCGGACTATGTGTGGCAGAGAGAACAGCTGTGTGTTTAAGTTTCACTTCGAACAGGGGCGCAGCGAGCGCAATGTTTTTACTTTTGCTTTGAAAATGCACAGTAATTAGTGTGTCCACGTTGTTTTTCTTTTAAAAAATGCTGGAATTGATCACAGGAGGCATAGAAGAACACCTGTATCSTTCTCCCTGCTGGATTAAAATAAAMAGCTCTTGGTCTTTTCTCGCTGTTACGAGCGAGTAAAGCGCTGCCGTCCWTGTAAACATGTGAACCAGGCAGACGCTGCTCAGATCACGTTTGCTCTGACCGCAGTATAAAAGTTGTGWTGCAGGTTTTCTTCAGTGCACATTTCAAACTGTGATCTAGAGTTAACATCAGATGGTTTAAATGCATTTTTTGCCTGGTGTAAAAAAAACGGGTGCAGACTGAGGCAGACTGAGCGCTGCGTGTGTGTGTGTGTGAAGTCCTCACAAAGATAGCAAGACCTATGTGTGTCTCTCCTTTTTGTCTGTGCTCCTCTGACAGTTTTAATCAGGCATGTTGCTGTTTTGCATCAAAAATGCTGGGATATCAAAACATAGTCATTTTATTTTGTGTAAAAAATATATTAATCTGATTAATATACAAATAAAAACAGAATATTTAGCACTAGATAAAATAAAACATGAATTAATTAATTTTTTTTATTTTTTTAAGAAAGGTCTGAAAGAAGAAATCCTGTGCGGCAGCACTTCATACAGCCTGCATCAGACAAGGCTCAGTTAATAAATGTTTTTTTTTGTTTGTTTGTTTGTTTGTTTTAAATTGAGACTTGTGTAATATTTGTTATCATTCTTATTTTTATCATGTTAATGGAGAAAGAAATGACAGTATCGAATTCAAGAATCGGCAAAAATAAAAAAAATAATGAAWGGCTGCACGTATCGGTTAGACTGATGTAAAAAAAATCAGTATTGGTATCGGCCTTCAAAAAYCCGTATTGGTCGATCCCTAATTTGAATACTTTCTCAAGTGACTGTAAAGTGAAGTGGTGAGGCTTTTAGACCTTAAAACAGATTTTCTTGGGCTCATTTTAAAACAAAGGTGTRTGAGACGCTGGCAAAACTTGATATCAAAGTCTAAAAATAAAAATAGCTCTCATTCACTGCATTTGTTTCCATGTCTCACTATGGGGACAGGCCCCTCTGTCATTCCTCAGCAGATCTTATCTCATTACAGCAATCCTGATTGGCTGGTCATCACTACCCTTTAAGTAGCTTGAACCTCATTTAAAACCGTCTTATTGCTTCGAAGCATCTCTCTCTCCTCAGCAGGCTTGCTAACTATCCACAGAGCAGAGCACATTTTAACTCTCCACAGGAAGAGGATGAGTGATATTTGAGTGGCTGTCAGGGATAAGCTGTGTGGTAATATGAGAGTGTCCACATCCCACAGTGACACATTGTAACAAAAGCTATGAATGAGAACTGCTGGTTAATTACAGAAAACAGGTTGAGTAACACGAGTTGGAATAACTGACAGTAAGGTGCAGCATGATAAATRTAAAAACAGTACTGTGAGTTGCTTTGGGAGGTGCTCCACGATGCTGGTGAGGAGGCTCTTGGTGGGTTTCTCAGAGCACAGAAGCACCAGGTTGACGTTTTTGTCTCCACGGAGGAGCAGGCCTTTGGCCAGAACTCCAACCCTCATGACCCCCTTCAGGACTCTGGAAGGTTTTACAAGACAAGTGGGAGGAGAAACACAAACTTAGGTTTCTCTGAGATAAAGGATTAAAAAACAAAACAAGACTTTAATCAAATCAGTTCAGAAACATTGAAGTCAAAGTTATCCAATAAAAACAAGTAAGACCAATGGAAGGTCGACTTTGTTTTTATTTAAATAAAMCAGAATATGTCAGGGGACACTGTTATTCTCTGTTATTTGAAATCTAAAATCGAATGGTTCAGTCAGTCATCACTACATCACACCACCACATTACTGTAAGGTTCAGCACCACAATAAGGTTCACGTCTACTGGCTTTAGTCCTGAAACCTTTCTGTCCAATTAATCGACAGTTTAATCCCAGCATTTACACTTTAATATTAAAATAAATAGATAAATAAATCAACTTCCTCCTCTTTTCATCTCCCACCTCCAGCCCATCAGACAGGTCAGGGGTCGGATTTATAAAACTGGCGTACGCATAATTTGAGCCCAGAAACTTACGTACTCCACTTTTTACGCCAAGGTTGTGATTTATAAATTCCAAACTTGACGTGAAAATGTACGGTCCCTCAGCCAGCTCTGACCCATGTGTACGCTCATTTTGGAGACGTGAAACTGACACAGATGGTGAAGTGAGGAATTAGAGCCACACTGTGTAATGATCACTGTCAGATATTTAATTTACCTTCAGAATCAGACTTAGATATTTATTCAACTTTATCATCAGCTTTTTTAACAGTAATATTTATGCTTCTGCTGCTGAGCCATGAGGACCTTTGAAATAAAAAAAACTTAAATCTTAAATAAAAGTTCCCGTGTGCAACTCCCTTCATCTTCTTCCTCCTCAGACGACCCTGACCCACAGACCMCTCCCTGACCCACAGACCCCTCCCCGACAAGAACAGCAGGACAGCACAAGTCACGTTTTGGATACATGTGCAGGGCGCATCCACCTCGCCAGTGTGGATGTTATAAACCTTCACATTTAAATTCCGTATCTGTCGCGCGAGCGCTCAGGGGAATTGGGGGGGTGCGTGCGTGTGTGCGCGCGGGAGGGGGTGATTGCCGCGGATAACAGAACAGGCAGAGGAGGGGGAGAGGACGAGGAGAAGAGGGTGGACTTATTTCTAATTTTACCTGACTTATTTAATTTAATTTTTATTGTTTTTATCGTCCTGCAGGCTCTGAGAGAAAATTAATTTGAAGCTGAGTTTTGTTTTTTATTTTTTATAAAAATCATTAGATTACTCTAAAGCAGGGGTGCCCAAACATTTTCCCTGGGAGGGCCAAAATGTAAATGGATCTGAAGGCTGCGGGCC
>NW_013953654.1:28292-33137 GCF_001266775.1 Austrofundulus limnaeus
GTTCCAGGTTGAATCCCCTAACCACTCTACCACAGCCGCCCCAAGGGTAGAACCTGAGGCGGGACCTTGTACGCGAACTCTGACGTGCGGCTGTGATTTATAAATGAAAGATGCGCAGAAACATGCGTACGCACGGTTTTATAAATCTGAATTTTTTTTGGCGTACGCCATTTCCGCCTTTTGGCCGTACGTTCACTTTTAGTATGGTTTCCACGCAATCCTTTATAAATGAGACCCCAGATGAGGTGAATTATTAAAACAAGACAGTATTTTCTTTCATCTTTTAAACACTAACACCCCACCTGTCCTTCACCGGGTCTTTCTTCTCCTTGTCCTCTTCACTGGCGCTCTCCTGGTCTGTGATGATGTCAGAGACCAGCTTGAGGGCCCGCTCTGTGATGGAAACTATTTTCTGGATGGACTGGAGCTCATCCTCTGACGGGTAAATAGCAGCATGCTTGGTCATGACGTAGCGGTCATCAGAGGAGTCAGGACGACGTGGAGGCTGGAAAACAGACAGTTTCAGCTTTGCCACTTTGACACACCAACAAAGACTCATCAAATGTTATTTTTATAATCTAATCCAGCCTTTAACTGTGCACCATTCAACAGGATGAAACGTGCTGTTCCTCAGAGGAATGCATATCGCCCAATGCCTTTCATTGCAGAGCTTTAACTACAATTCTCTCATGAAAACAGGGTGGCAGACATGTTGCTCCAGAGTGACAGTACAACCTTCATGTTAGGCCTCAGATAATGTGAGGATCAGTCTCAGCTACTACCACACGCTGCACAACATTACAAAAACCTGTTTATTTTCTTTAATATTATATTTTCCTCACTTTCTCTTCACTCATCCCTGTCAACTAAAGCAGGTGTGTTTAAATGTTCCTCTGGATGCATGATCATTTACTCATGTTACAACTAATTATAACAATTAGTTTAATCAATTATAATAACTGTAATTAGTAAGATATTTTCTTTAATAGATGTAAACACTTGTTTCTCTCCCTGCTACAAACTGTCACAATGAAACAAAGGTTTTATTCTAACTTTGATCTTGTGGCTCTAAACATACAGCATGTCGTTTAGTAGGAAAAATAAGACTTTTTTTTATTGTCCTAAAGGCTGCAGACTCTCAGGTTAAATTAAACAATAAGTTATTTTACTTCTGTGTGCTGCAAATCAAGATAATAAAAGTTATAAATCTTTACCATAGGACCCTGTGGCTGCAGACCAGGCATACCGGGCCGAACACCAAGAAGACCAGGAGGACCAGGGGGGCCCTGTGGATACCCTCCGTCTGGCATACGCCGCCGCTCATCCCAGTGATGCTGCTCCTCCTCCATACGCCTCCAGTACATGTCCTCCTCATAACGCCTAACAAAAAACAGTTTCCATGTTTGACACCTGACATCAGTGGCTCTTCTCTGACAATACAGACAGATGTTCTGATTTCTACTGTTATAGGAACTGACTTTACTCTCCTTATTAAAAAGTAAACACTGTTAAACAATAAATTGTCTCTCTCAGAATGCTGAGTTTATATCCAACTAGATGTGTGATTGTGTTTGGAAAAGGCAGTTTCTAAAAATCACAGCTCATTTTCACACTCGTCTTATAAAACTGTATTTTTAGTCATGCAGGATATTTGGTGCCCTCTCCACACACCTCAGACCATTTTGTACGCACCTTGGCTGCCACCTCCATGTTTAGAATTTAATCTACTGGATTAAATTTCTGAACAGATTTGGATCAGTTTCTAAAAAGAATCATTATTGATCACGTGTAGTTTCAGATCTAATTTTGTGCCTCGTTTGTTTCCTGTCAGAAGAGACTTCAGAGTCCAGCTCCAGGACTTGAGATGAGACGCCAGCAACACCTCTGGCTAATTTAAGGCAACAGTTGTTGCATCAAATCTTTGAACAGGTTGAAATGAAAGCGAGAGGACTGAGAGCCTCTGCAACACATGATGAAACTGAAGCACACGTTGGACTTTCTGGAAGCTCCTTCTTTAAAACTCTTCACCCACTAGTGTCAGCCCATTGAGACCCCAGCTGTCCAAACACTCATCCTTCCTGTTAATGGGGGTCCATCCTCTCCATGGTGTCCCTGCTCAGGACAGTCTCACTGAACTGTGTTTGTGACCAGCAGTAAGTCTGGACAGTCAGGACTTATTTTCATGTGTCCAACTAGAAAACCTGTTTTCTGGGCCGTACACATTATTTTCCTGTCCTCCTCTGCCTGCACCATGACAACCAGCTTAATAAATATTATTTAGAGCTGGTGTGGGTTTTAGACCTGGACATTCAGGGCTGTAGCCTCGAGGATTTTCTGTAATAAACAGCTTCCTGCAGATGTCCAAATCCATCTCCTGCACTCAAAATTCACAAAAACTAAATCTGAGAAGGAARATGTCTGAGACGACTCTGACTCTTTGGAGAACTTACAGAATTTTTTAACACGTTCAAATTTGTGTATCTTTAATTGGACAGCACTTTGGTTGGCCGTGTGCTGTTTTAGTGCTTTATAAATAAAAGTGGTGAAATTCAAATTGCAGGACTCTGTGACTCGTGCAAGGATTCTGAGAAGACAACTCCCTCACCAACGCTGCTCTCTAACCGTTCTCCAGCACAGACCAACATAACTGTCTTTTTATAATTGCACTAAATCTGATGGATCATGTACATGTAAAATACTTCAGTGAGGGATATGCTTGTGATTGGACCACAGCCTTACCTCATCTCCATCCTCCAGCGTTCCTCCTCCTCTCGTCGTCTCCAGTATTCTTCTTTCTGCATCTGTTTCCTCATCTTCTCCTCTTGAATCTTTCTGGCCCGGATGCTGGGCTTGACCTCGACCTGCAGATCAGGGTTCACTTTCTTCTACAAGATATACAGAAAAAACAGGTTTTATTGGTTTGAGCAGATTTCCTGCATTAATGAAACTCATTAAAAAGTTTTGACCTGCTTATTTCATTCAGTTTCACAGACAACAGGTTTGAGAACAATAAACTAGATCAGTGGCTGGAACCAAGAACAAAATTCACAATTTAACTCAGTTTTAGGATAAGTTTCTTCCTTCATTTTAGATTTCTATAATAATCTTTTTTCTTATTTTAATAATATTTTAATAAACTGAATAAATAAAATAAATAAATAAATTGGATCTGTTTTACACAAATGTTAAGGATTCTTATATCGCCAATGCAAGACCTATGGGTAATTCAGATCACAACCTTGTTTATCTGTGCTCAGAATATAAACCACTTGTTCAGAGACAACCTGTAACTACAAGTACTGTGAGAAAGTGGTCACAGGAAGCTGAAGAAGCCCTACAGGGATGTTTTGAAGCTACAGATTGGATTGTTCTTTGCCAACCGCATGGAGTTGACATAAATGCCATGACTGAGTATGTGACTGACTACATAAACTTCTGTGTGGACAACACCATCCCCAGCAGAACAGTGAGATGCTTCCCTAATAACAAACCCTGGATCACCAGTGAGCTAAAGGAACTTTTAAACAAGAAAAAAAAGAGCCTTTAGGGATCGAGACAGGGAGTTATTGAGGAGTATACAGAAGCAGCTCAAAGTCAAGATCAGATGCAGCAAGGGGGTTTATAGAAGGAAGCTGGAGAGTAAACTGAAAAGGAACAATATCAGAGATGTGTGGTCAGGGATGAAGAAGATCACAGGTTTCAAGCAAAAGGAGAATCGGATGGATGGAAGTCTGGACAGAGCAAATGAGCTGAACACATTCTTCAACAGGTTCAGCTCAGGAACAAGCTCATCTTCCTCCTCTCATGTCCCCAGCCAAACAGACATCTCACCCTCCTTTGACCCACAGCTTTCCTGTCAAACCTCAGATGTTTTATCTTCAACCTCAGTCATGGATTTTTCTTCTACATCCACAAGTTTGTCTTCAACTAAATCAGGAGATACTGCTGCTCCCTTTCCCTCCCCMTCCCACTTTTCTGTATCTAGAAGTCAGGTGAAGAGGCAGCTAGAGAGACTGAACCAGAACAAGGCTGCAGGTCCAGATGGTGTCAGCTCCAGAGTCCTGAAGGCCTGTGCAGACCAGCTCTGTGGGATTCTGCAACACCTCTTCAACCTTAGCTTGACCCAGGAGAAGGTGCCAGTGTTGTGGAAGACATCCTGTCTGGTTCCAGTASCAAAGAAAACTCACCCATCAGCCCTCAATGACTATAGACCTGTTGCCCTGACATCCCACATCATGAAGGTCCTAGAGGGTCCTAGAGAGACTCCTTTTGACCCACCTGAGTAAGCAAACAAGCACACATCAGGACCCCCTGCAGTTTGCTTATCGTCGTGGAGTTGGGAGTTGACGACGCCATCATACACCTGCTTCAACAAACCCACTGTCATCTGGATAATGCAGGCAGCACTGTGAGGATCATGTTCTTTGATTTCTCCAGTGCTTTTAACACCATTCAGCATGAGTTGCTTTGTCTGAAACTCCAGAAGACTCCGGTGGAGGCCTCAACAATCGCCTGTATCAAAGACTACCTGACAAACAGACCACAGTTTGTGAGACTGAAGGACTGTGTCTAACCATGTGGTCAGCAGCACAGGAGCACCACAGGGAACTGTACTCTCACCATTCCTGTTCACACTGTACACTTCAGACTTCCAGCACAAGTCAGACKGCTGTCATCTACAGAAATACTCAGATGACTCTGCAGTTGTTGACTGTATCAGAGATGGACAGGAAGCTGAGTACAGAGAGCTGGTGGACCGCTTTGTGACATGATGTGGGAACAATCATCTCATCTTGAATGTGAACAAAACAAAGGAGATGATTGTAGATTTCAGGAGAAATAGTG
>NW_013953654.1:34137-53762 GCF_001266775.1 Austrofundulus limnaeus
GACCACATATTAAAAAAAAAGACTTGAGAATAAAACACCCACAGCTATCAGTACACTGGGGATTTACGGGTTAAACTATAAAAAACTAACTGTGAATATACAGTATGTGTCTGACATAGTTTCCTTTTAAAAAGTGTCAAACATCTACAGCAACAAATTGATTTCACCATGATTGTTCTATAGCTGATAATTTACCATGAAACAATTCATTTACAAGGTTATTTACCTATGAAAAACAAGGCATTTTGAATAAACCAAAAGTCACCATGGAGTAAACTTTCTAAGGAAAGCTGAGAAGGTGCATTCTTCAAAAGTCAAAACCCACTTTCAGTCCTCTGTCTGTCTAAACAAACACAAACCATTTCTCTGAACGTGCTCAGGTACGGACTGACGAGCTACAGATCAAGATCGCTTTATGAGATTCCTTTAAGTCAAAATATTAAGAAAGAAGGAACGGCTCAAGACTTTTGCACAACACTGTGATTTGAAACACTGTGAAAGCTAAACAAACAGGAGGTAAACTGATCTATCAAATAAAAAAAAACTTCAAGACTTGTGTTCAAATGATATCTGAGCATAAATACTGTCCCTTCAATAATCCAACCTAATTAGCTGCTCAAGACATTTTGTTGTTTTGAGCGGAACTATGAGAATAAGAGAAAAAACAAAAAAACAAGCATGACAGTGAGTCAGACATACCACCACAAGATCATAAGAAGCAACAACGAGCAGGAAATCACATAAAACAGAGTGAACCGTGTCACAGATCAATACCCACTCACGTCACAGAAGGGGGGCAAAACCTCAAGGCTTGATTTCAGTTTGCAGCTTTCCTGTTTTACATCTGACGCGATCAAATTCAAGGCTGCAAAGTTACAGTAAGGGTAACAGTAAGTGTACAGTAAGTACACTACTCTGACAGCACTAACAAAAATAATATGTTTAGACAAATAACTGGCATGACACGTCTGTTAATGTGACTTTTAAAAAAAACAGGAAAACTGCCCATTGCTGAGCTGGTTTAAAGCCTCTGATTATCAAACTTTCAGTCGCCTCATGGAGGGCAGGTATCTGAATGTTTATTTTTAACTGGGAAGAATTTAATTTTGTACATCTACAACACACTGCTCAGGTTAGTGAAACAACAGCTTAAACTTATTGAGAATTTTAGATTTTTTTTTGCTAAAATACTTAATACAGCAGTACCTGGTGTTACGTGACACCTACAAGTACTAGGCTATGCTATGAAGTGACTCATTACTCTGTACGTACAGGTATAGAACTAGTAAGTACTGAGTGTACTCAGGTACACATCAGGTCATATTATGTATTGCTAAAAGTGTTTTCTAATACAAGTTGTGGAGCCCTTGAATGTTTGTTTAGCAGTTTTAAATAATTATTTACAGTTCTAACTACAAATAATGTCATTTTTATCAAAGTAAAGTACATTTATACCTAGTCAAGTTTATTTGTATAGAACTTTTCAGCAACAAGGCAGTTCAAAGTGCTTTACATCATAAAAACATAATACAGTCACCAATTACGAAAACAAGCAATAAACATTATGTTTTGACAAAAACATCATCAAAATCATCAAACAAATACAAATCTGATAAACTAATCAAAGGCAACTCTAAACAGGGTTTTATCTCCGATTTAAAGGAACTCAGTGTTTCAGCCGTTTTGCTGTTTCTGGATGTTCTTCCATATTTGCAGTGAATAGAAACTGAATGCTGCTTCACCAGGTTTGGTTCTGGGGATTCAGAGTAGACTAGAGCCAGAACACCTGAGTGGTGTGGAAGGTTGATACAATAACAACAGATCTTTAATGTGTGCTGAGCCATTCAGTGATTTACAAACTAACACAAGTATTTTAAAGTCTCTTCTCTGAGCTACAGGGAGCCAGTGTAAGACGTGCTCTACTTTCCTGGTTTTAGTGGAAACGTGAGCAGCGGTGTTCTGGATCAGCTGCGGCTGTCTGATAGAATTCTTCAGGCAGAACTCTGAAGACACTGTTGCAGTATTCAGTGAGACTAAAGATAAATGCCTGGATGAGTGTTTGTAGATCTTGCTGGGGCATCCTTTAATCCTGGAAATGTCTACACCCAGATTTTGGACCTGATCAGTGGTTTCTAGCTGTAACTGATGCCGCGTGTTGACTCTGGATCATTCCTCTTTATAGGTCCAAAGAGGACTGTTTTGTTTTGGTTCAGCTGCAGAAAGTTATGGCACATCCACACATCAATTTGTTCTAAGCATATGTTCAGTGCTTGGGTTCAGAGTCACCTGGTGACGTTGTAATGTAGAGCTGTGTATCATCTGAGTAATTAAGGTAGCTAATCTTATTTATTGTTGTCACCTGAGTTAGCAGGAGCACGTAGATATTAAATAGGAGGGGGCCCATGATTGAACTTTGGGGTACCCCACATGTGACTTCTGCCCATTCCAATGAGAAGTCATCTATTGACACAAATAAATCTCTGTTCTTTACGTACGATTCGAACCAGTTAAGTACTGGACCAGAGAGTCGAACACAGCTCTCCAGTCGCTTCAATATCAGGGTCAATGCTGCACTGAGGTCCAACAGAACCATCACTGTGGTTCTTCCAGTCTGCATTTATGTGGGTGTCATTGAAACCTTTGACGATGGCAGTCTCAGTACTGTGGTGAGCACGAAAACTAGACTAAAAGATGCCACAGCGGTTGGTCATTAACTATCAATTAGGGTTAGAATAAGAGCTAATTAACTTTTTAAAGTCTATACAAAATGCTGATTTTGGCTAATTGACTCAAGTCAATACTAAAATATCTCCAACTCATTAAATTTAACAGATATTAAGTTAAAACCCGGTGTGGTCATTGCTGACATAGTTTTAGTCATTCCTGTAGACTATTGGCTTAGGAACGTTAGGTCAAAAGACCATTTCATAGTTTTCTGAGCAAATGACATCTTGGGCAGGGAGACCTTTTTGTTGTTACAAATGCACAAAACGGCTAAGCTTTTGTAACTTTCAAATAGTACATTTACATCTTTATACAGTCGATTTGCTCTAAACTGATGTTAAACTTTCCTTTAGTTCAGTTCAGTTTATTCATTTCTTTAAAAAACAAAATAAATTCAACATACAAAAATACAAATCGTAAATTAAATGAAAGGTAGCAGAAGAAGAAAAAATCTTATATCTGCACCTTTTTCTCAAATAAATAAATTAAATCAAAAATAACCTTTACTCTTAATTAAAATTCTTCTTAAACGTTCCTTTAGGATTATAGGTGAAGTTTTTCATAACTATCCTTAAGTTATAAATCTTCACATTTATCCCAGCTTACCTGTGACCCAGAAGAGTTTAGGATATGTACTCCTATGAAATAGTCTATTACTTTTTCAGCATTTCAATAAAATATTTTAAGTAGTTTTAAAAAATTGCTAAAAAAAACAAAAAAAACCCACAAATCGTTACAACAGTCTGCCTTTTTGACCATACAACTAAATCCCTTATTTAACATATTTAACATAAACTTTATTGTAGAAAATATATTTTCAGGAGGTTGGACCTACCTTGCTGTCAGCAGAGATGATTGTTTGGATTATAGTTTTCTGTAAAAACAGAAATGTAGCTGAACAGAAATGCTTTATAATGCATTTAAATATCATCATAATGACTTTTTGTCAATGTTTCTACACCTAAACTCTCTAGAAACACGCTGACCTGAGACCAGCTGTGATGAACTCGACCATAAATCTTCACAGACTTGGTTTACAGCTTCAGTCGCCTCCACGGAGCTTCTAACCCGTCTGGAGCTGTGTGTGTTTCACTCTCCTCATCCTGGACGTCTTCAGACAACTACTTCCTCAATCATCTGTAAATGTACTCAGTGAGGCAGCGTGAGAAGTGACGCTGACTTCTTCCTATGACTGCGATGACTTCAAAGTAATTCTTACACCGCTCATTTAGAAACCAAAACAATAAAAATAATGACTTAAGAGTGTTTTATTTCTTCCTCTTAATACGAGGCAACACTACATTCAAATAATAAGACAGCTACTTTCACACTTTCCATTTAAACGATACAAAATAGACTGCAAACATCCTTTGTAAATTAAATAAGCAGAGGCTTTTGGTAAATATACTAAAAAAATTATAATAAAATGCACAGTAAGTCACATCTTTTAAGCCCAAAATATCCAGCTGTCCCTTTCCTATCATACACGTCTATTAAATGAGATTAATACAGAACTTAACACACAAAAACAACTTAAAAATGTTCCCCAAACTCTGTCTTTTTTTTTCTTTAAATACAAACGATCCAGGCACAAGGAAGAAAGTCATAGGGCTGTAACTATTTCCTCTTTACAGCAGATATTTTTAGACTAAAGCTTCTCCCATCTGCACATTGTCCTTTAGAAAAAAAAAAAGAGATTATTATTAGGTATAGATCTATGGCTGCATATATTATTATCTCTTAAGTGCTTCATTACCTCAAGAGTACCACTGTGCAAGAGGTTGAGGTTTATTTTAAGGTGGTTACTTCCTGTTTGTGCAGGCTTCATGACTTATTTTTAACTGACTGGTCTTCAATGTGTCTTGAAAGGCCTTTGGTTTGGTTTGAGTTCACGTCTTGTCTCCCTCCAGTAGTTTTTAATGTTTATGGAAAAGAAAACGCTCTTTAGGAGCTTAATAGGTGCAAAAAACGACTAAATGTTTGAGATTTTTCGTGTAATCTGAGCACCAAGAAAACTTCAGTACATCATTTATCTTTCTTTTCCCAAAAACTGGATGTTATGGATGCAACAAAGTTTTTTTTTTGCTTTAAATAGAAATAAAAATAAAGTTTAAGGTGCAGATCTTTAAATTCTACTGGAGGCTTTAATATGGAGAAAACAGCAGTGGTGATTATAGTGATTATAAGCAGTTTGTCATTCTGCTGAAGTGAAATGATGCCAAGATGATTATTTTTAACTTAATTTCATCTGTACACTTTAGAATACACAACAACTGCATATACATGAGAATAAACTGTGCACAGGTCTTCAAACTGCAGCCTCAACACTCCATTAGAGACATTATTTATGATTTAAGAATAGATGTGTAACATGTAGAGTCAAAGTTATACTTATGTATGGCTGCATGTCGAGGTTCTTTCCAAATTAAAAATAAAAATAGAAAGTGACAATCTACCAGTTCTTAAACTAGCAAACCCCTCCAGTTCGGAGGGCAGAGGTCAAGCAGTGGCTTCGTCTTCCTTCTTGTCTTTCTTGCCCTCCCCCTCTCCTTCACCCGTCTCACTGACGTCCCGTCGACGTTTGCGGTTGCGTGCGCTCTCCTTGGACACCGGCAGGGACTCCATACCTAAAACCTTGTGGATCTGGCGGAAAGCGAGCAGCCGCAGGGCGTGCTGCAACCAGAGAAAACACAACATGTGGAGCTTTATGTTGCTGAAGTTTACAGGGCTGATAGTGGAAAACAATTATTACATCTTTCTGCCTGTGTGCTACTGTTCAGCTAACTTTAGCATCCTGTGTGCAGTCTCTCTCTCTCTCTCTCTCTCTCTCTCATTTATTTTGAGCACCGCTCCAACTTCTTCTGGAGGATCTGAATCAAAGTTTTGCCAATACCCAAATCCCGCCCCCACCTAATTTCTGATTGGTTAGTGGGCCTCTGTTAGGTCTAGAGAAATGTCTCTGGCCGGACGAGCCTGAATTTTTTAATGTTTGGGGGGGGGGGGGGGGCAACATTCCAGCACAGGGAGTAGTATCAGCCCTGAGTTTAGCAGTAAAAAGCAACATTGTTTGGTTACCTGTGCACTGGCAGTTATATCCTCCCGAGCTTGAAGAGTCATGCTCTCCAAAGCATCAGTTTGCTCCTTCTCACACGGGTCCATCAAACCTGGTCCGTCTGTGAAAAGCAAGAAACAACCAGAGAATAAATGTTTTGCAGTAAAAGAATTTGAAGACAGAGAACCTCACATTATTTACATTTAGGATATTTATTTTTCTCCAACAGGAAGTTTAACTATTTAAAGTGGAGATACTTAACTTTTTAATAACCTAAATAAATTAACAAATAAATAAATGCTAGCTAACTCGTTTTCATTTCTTTAACTGCAGACTGTATTTTTTCCTGTCGCTAGTCTAGCAAATTTCTTTAAAAAAATTTTTCATTTCATTTAGTTTTCATTTATTCATTTCATTAAAACAAAACAAAAAATGTATATACGGTACAATAAAAAAAGAAAATATATAAAAAAGAAAAATTTGAAAAACAATATATGTGTTTCAAATTTCATTAGCTACAAAAGATATTTGACTTTATAACTAGCTAACCAGGCAGCAGTGATAAATAAACACTAGGTGTTAGCTGATAGTTTGTATATCACTGATGATTTAAACAGTTTTGTGGAGCTTGTGGTGATTTTAGCACATTAGCAGCAGGTCCTGCTGGACAGCGCTGAGTCGCCTTGAAACTTCTGGTTTGATAAAAATAAAAATATGCACTGTTTTTCTGCTTTTTATACTTGGTGAATTTATGTTTTGATTGAAAAATCTTTTTATATTAAATTGATGTGGAGAATAAAATGAAAATAGAAAATGTTTTTAAAACAAAACAAAAAAAAGTACAGGGAGCAGCATTGTGAAACTCTCGCAGGAAAATCTGCACGATCACGTTTGTTTGCATATCAGTCCACTTCATTATTTTTGTGAGGGTTTTGTGACCTGGCAGCAGAATGCCTGATGAGATGCACTCCAGGACACGGCGCATGGCCTCCCCTGGACTGAGCGGACCTGAGGAGCTGCTGATCACCTTCTCCACCAGCAGCTCCATCGCCTGGTACCAAACACAAAGAGGAAAACAAACACAAAGTTCAAATAAGTCACAGCAAATTCAAGTCTGCACTTATGGTTTCATCTATGTACATCTGATACTGATTTATAAATAATTATGTCGTCGTACAGAAAAATAAAGAAACAAACAGAAAAAGTGCATCATAATATTCAAAGTATAAACATTAAATCACCAGACAGCTGAAAGGACGTACCCAGTCAGGCATTTTCCCCCAAGTGGTCACACGTTGACACAAATCCCTCAGCACTCGGATGATGATCACACAGGACTGCAATCCATTCGCTCGAGCCTAGAGACCAAAAACAAGTCAAGAAACGTTAAAACCTGGACACAGTCTTATGGGAGTGAGTGATTTTCCCTTCATCCATATATTTTTTTCTACATCTCTATATTTATTTAACAAATTATCTGTTCTTAGAGTTACACAGGTGCATTTCTGTTTCTGCTACATCTTCTTTATGACATAAAAAAGAGCTGTCCATTTCGTTTTACCTGAAACCATTTAGCGTGACGAAGAGCAGCCAGGTAATCCAAACATTTCTTCTTATTCAAAAGATCAGGGGGATCTTTCTCAGACACATCTGCAAAAAAATAAAACACACAACTTACAGTCGAGCTGAAGGAAAGCCCACATGATGATTGTAATACTTTTTGTTTTAAATGTGGAGTGACTTTCATCTGGGTTTAGTGATTTTACTGTGGAACTCCTTGTCCTTATCCCTCAGGTAATAATGAAAATAATAGAAATAATGAGGGGAAGACAGGCCTCAAATGAGGTAAAACACCATGTTTCAAATAAATATTTTATCTGAATGAAAATAGTTAAAAAAAAAAGCACAAACGTGTCATTTGGAGAGTGTTGGAGGTAGATGTAAAAAAGAAGGAAATCCAAGGCAATCAGAGAAAAGTACGATTTTTAACTTTAAATAAAACCTGAGTTTTTCACATCCGAATAAGATTGTAATTTCCTTTTCTCAAACATTTTGACTTGTTTAATACAGATGGAAAATTAATCATTTCCCTTAGTTTCAGTTCATTCTCATTAACAAGTAGAAACAAAAACAAATGTGCATTTACTGACAGACGAGACAAAATCTCTGCTTTGAGAAAGCCTGTTTGATTCTTACAGCATATACACTGATCAGCCAAAACTTTAAAAACAGGTGATAAGGGTTAACTTGTAGCTCGCGAAGCTGAGTGAAGCTGACCCCTCCCAAAAAATGAACCACAGGAAAATAAAATGCAAATTGGATGAGTGGTTAGTGCATCGTTTGTGCGCGTTTGTGCACTTGAAATTGTCGTTTGTGCTGCTATGGTTTTTTTTATATATTAAAGATTATTTGAAAGGGTCATTCAGTGGTCACATCGCCCCAAAATGAACCAAAAATTAACCAAACTAGTTGAATTTTGTAGTGCTTTGTTTGAGCAGGTTTGTGCCGTTGAAACAATTGTTTGTGCTGCTATAATTTATTAGATATTACACGTTATAATTTGGGACGATCACGTGACTTGGCCTGAATTGTTTACAACGTCACAGACACGTGATCGTCCGAAATTATAACGTGTAATATCTAATAAATTTCAGCAGCACAAACAATTGTTTCAACGGCACAAACCTGCTCAAACAAAGCACTACAAAATTCAACTAGTTTGGTTAATTTTTGGTTCATTTTGGATCAAGCGGGCGGGATGGTGACCCCTGAATGAACCTTACAAATAATCATTAATATATATAAAAAAAACCATAGCAGCACAAACGACAATCTCAAGTGCACAAACGAAGCACAAACCACTCAGAATATCTGCATTTTATTTTTCTGTGGTTCATTTTTTGGGAGGGGTCAGCTTCACTCAGCTGTAGCTCGAGGTTAAAATGTAATATTCTGCTGATGAACGTCCCTCAGACACAAAACATCCTGGCTCAACTTTAGACCCACAAAACAGCAGCAGCAGAGACCTGCAGCCCCCAACTGTTTTTGGGTCATAACCATTGGTATCAGGTCAAATCAATAAGAGCAACAGTAACTATATTCATTAAGTTATTTTTTATCCATTTTTAAGTGAACTAACCTCATTCTTCTGTAACAACCTAAGACAAAAAATGTTAGTGGTTATTTTTTAAATACAATTCATTCTGAAAATCTTTTCAAGACCCCACCTTGATGTTTTATTGTCCTAAACAGCCAATCGTTGCATCTTACAAACGCTTAAAAAAAGGAAAAAAGTAATTTATCCTGCATCCAAATTTCTCATCTCCCAGCACAACCAAACATCCCCCAGATCCACACATATCAAGACCCATGGAGCCACTTTTTGTTTGAATGCCTCGACTGTAAAGAGCAGTTTTGGAGGAATAAAGGAAAGCTCTAAAACACCTGGAGGGTGCAGTTAAATTGGCTGATCAGTGTATTTCCTATTACTCCTAAAACATCTATATTATCCCTGAAAGAGTATTAGAAATCTTGTTTGTTTGTTTTTTGTTGTTCAAGAACAAACGTTTTTCCCATCTGTAACGCTGGAGTTAAACTCTTAGAAAATAATGTTATTTTTATGTTTTTCAAAGTAAGACTTTTTTTTCCATTAAGTGTGAACTGAGTGAGTGTCGTGGATTTCTTCTTTTTACATTTGACCTTGTGCAACAAGCTGACAAAAATGGAGCAATTTTTGACAATTTTTAACTCAAACATTTGTGTTTTTATTTAATGATAAACTAATCGTGTATAGAGTTATAGAAAGGTTTCTCTTTCTATGAAATGACTTTTTATTTTACTGCCAGATTGTTTTCTTTGTCTTTAAAAGATTGTTGTCATTGACATCATCCTTATTACAAATATTACATCAGCTCACACTTCCAGGTTCTAAAGAAGTGAGAGGAGTTTTCTTACAGAAGAAAAACAAAGCCTCTGTACTGAAGTCTACACTTTCATACCACTTCAAATCAAAACCCCACGTTTATCACATTTTCTATAATAATTCAGCCCTCTAATGACAGCGCACAGAGGGGTTAATTATTATGAAAAGTTTAATAAACATGGATGAATTCTTCTCTTCTAAGTGGTATGTGTTTCATTGTGGTCTTCATACGATGAGGGTCTGCTGATTCACCCATCAACAAACCCAAGCAAAATTTTAAAAGATGAAATCGAAAAGACAACAGTGACAGAAAACATTTCTATGTTTTCCAAATGAGGGATAAAAATAGACCATTAAAATACTGACAGATACTGCAGGAGTGGTTGCAACACAATGATCTACAGTTCATCGATGAGGAAGTCGTGACGCTGGAGTCACTTGGGTGGTCTAAATATTGCATCATGCAGATCATTGTGAAGCCACAAAAAAACTAAATAAATAAAAAATAAATAAAACAAAACACTGTCATCATTTGAAGTATTTTCACTAATTCCTGGGCATTATCTGAACAAATCTTTTGTATTATTAAAAGGTTCCTGAAAGCTTGACTTGAGCGTGTGTTCATGAAATAAACACACACCCGAGTGGCACAGAAAGGTCGGAGAGCCCGGCTTTTTGATTCCCATTGTTGTGGAGAGAAAACAAAGAAAAGAGGACATAATGTAGCTGTAAACAACAGTGTACATATATTAAAAAAAAAAAGATTGGGACAAACAAATGTGTAATTTATCTGCCAAGGGTTAAAGAAAGTATATCTTTAATGAGGGCTTTATGAAAGTCCCACCAAGGGTTTTTGTGTGAACCTAAATCAGCCTAAATTTGGTGCTGGCTGGTGAAAGAGTAGAGCGAGGGATAAAGAATATGACTACAATGGGTGTGTTACATAAGACCACAAACATTTGGTTGTCTGGTACTGAAAGCTTTGGCTTCTCTAACCTTTCTCAGCCGCTTTTCCTCCTGCCTGCTTGTCCTTCTCAGCAGCAGGGTCCTCCCTCATCAGGGGCGAGGTGAGAGAAATGGTCACCTGCATTTTGGGCTCCTGGCTTGAAATAATCACGATGTTGGCCTCCTCGGGGTGAGCCTGCACCTCATACTGATCTTCAGAAAATGTCTGCCGGTTAAAAGGACACTTGGGATTACTCACTACAGAGGAGGAAGGGGTGTAAAATAGCCGTGTTTGGTAACTCTTTGTAAAGGTCGTGAGGATTGGTTGCTTTAATAAAAAAGATCAATGGCACTTCCAACAATGGGTTGTAGAGAAATGCTTCAATAATTAAAAAGGGGCAAGTAGTGACGTGTCATCTCACTCTGTAGGACTCAGGTGTCGTAACCAGGCAGTAAATCTAAAGATCAGTGAAAAGCACCTTGAATGAAACGTACGGCTACAGCAGGAGGAACAAACAGTGAGGACATAAAACACAACCTTGTAGCCTTACACTTTATAACTGGTGGAAAACAAAATAAAAAAAATGTAGTTTTCAGTGCAGCAGAGGTACAGTTATCACAAGATGTTTTTATCTCAGGTGCAAAGGTTCAACATCTCGTCACAGCAGTGAAAGAAAAACAGACTAAACGGGGTGTCAAACTCACGTCCTCGAGGGCCGCTATCTGGCATGTTCTCCTTGTTTCTCTGCTCCAACACACACAAACATAAAAACACACCTGCTTCAGTGATTCAATTAGCTCTTTAAATTATGTAGAAGACAGTTCATCATTAATTCATGTAAATCAGGTGTTTGAGCAGCGAAACAAGGACACATGCAGAATTGAGGTCCTGGAGGACCAGAGTTCGACACCTCATCTGTAGCAGGTATTAAACTGAATGTCCTCAGAAGACTGTGATACTAAGAGTTAATTTGTTTTTTTATTAATTTTTTTATTTTAACAGTTCGTTTATTGTACTTATTAATACACTGTGCAGTAAAGGAGTGCAGTTCTGTGTATCACCTAAACGTAAAAGCTTGTATTGCTTTTTGTTTTCCTGAATCCATGTTTTCAATTACAGCATGTAAAATGTAGTAAATAAAAAACTTTTATTTTCAGATCTATAAATAAATTAATCATAATTAAAGTGATGATTTTAAAGATTAAAATACATATAAATACACATTATGTTTGTTAATTAGGCTACATTCACACTGCAGGTGATTTTGTTGTCCATACTGAATTTTTAATGACGTCTGAATGCAACAGTCTGATGTTTTCAAATCCAATCCAGATCTTTTTCTATTTGTGGCACAAAATCTGACACCTATCCAGTGTTTTTCAAAGTGACCTCAGTCTGAATGGCTATGGTTTGGCTTTCACATCAGTTTAAAGCGTGGAACTCCACTCGTCTTCAGCTACAGAACAGAAGTCCAGTTGCTTCATCTCTTTAACATTTTCTAGACGTGTAATTTTCTGCATGACTGAGCTGAAAATTTACACAGAGTTTTCACCAACATATGAAACTAACACTGGTGCACCACCATGTTGGTTTGTATCGATACGAGCATGACGGGATCGTAACTTGAGTTTGATTTTACTTTTAGTATTTCACATCTGTTTCTGAAGTACAATTCTGCACCTGAATAAGCAGGAAGCAGCAAAGTAAAACATAAACAGACGAAACATTTAGGCTGTGTCTCAATTCATGGGGTGCAGCCGACGACGGCCACAGTCTACGAGGGCCGTGGGCTGCCCATTCTCATTCCAGCCGTCTGAACACGGCTGAAACGAGACGAGCTACCCTACGGAAGACATACGTTTGTATGACCATGCGCTGCCTCGCTTGAGTTGTTTTTTGTTTTTTTGTTTTTTAAAAAAGGTATAACATCACAAAACTAGGTTTTAATAGAAAAACGTTACAAGTAAATAAATAAAAAGCTTTAATAATTTGGGTTTAGCTCCAGTATCAGCACTTGTAACTGCATTTTATTAAACATCTCATTAAAGTTTCTTCAGCTAAGTTGTTTAACTTACATTTTTCGGTCCGTGATAAATTTCCAAACTCAGTCATTAGAAAAAGATTAAAAAAAACACTGCCATACAATTAAAAAAAAACCCTCACCATCTTTGTTTTTCTGTTTAATTTGCTGACAAGTGAATGAATTCTGGGATACCGTCAGCCGCGTAGGATACTCAGACGCAGCCGGTGTTTTCGGGGTTTTGTCAGCCGCATTTGTCAGTTGCATGAGTAGGCGCCTACGAATTGGGACAGCCTACGGAGCAGGGCAGTGACGTCAGCTGCAACCCTGATTTGTGTTCAGAATCGATCTACCCACGCTAACACGTGAAGCATCCAGATTTACTTGTGAACAGTATGTTGAGTGTGACGTCACATCCAGGTCACTACTGGATCATGGGACTGTTCACGATGGAGTCTGATGGGCGTTGCATTTAAATTATAACGTAAACAAGCAACAAAATAAAACATCGGAATTCACCTTTAAGACCTGCAATTTGAACGTAGCCTTAAGAGTTCTTTGAATCAAATCTGAATCAGCGGTTCGAAGTTTTGCAAAAATTCACATTGACATGGAAAACTCTGGTCAGTGCACCAGACATTTATTTTATTTATAAAACCTATGACCAGAAAACTGATATTTATTAACACATGCAGACAGTCAAAGACCAAAACTGGTTAAAATAACGGTGCTCACAAGTTATTTTAAAACTTTCATTTGTTTTATAATTCATGTGTTTGGGACCTCATGATATTCTAAAGCCCAAATATTAGTATTTAAAGAGTAAATAGCTACTCTAGCATATCAAAACTCAGTTCTTTTATATGATCCAAACAGGTGCTGTAGGAAAATGTTTTATTTTCAAGCTAAACGTGAAAAAGCTGCTGACGTGAATCCCCCATTTGTCACAATCTTTCCTCCACACAAAACACAGGAAGTCAAGTTTTACTAACTGATTCATCTTATCTATCATCCCTGAAGTTTGCTTACCGTCAGCTCTTTCGGCAGCTGTTTGGTGATGTTCGTCAGTAACGACATGGTGGGTTTCTTAGCCGTTAGCAGGATGAGCTCTACATTTCTGTCCCCACGAAGCAGCAGGCCTTTGGCCAGGATACCGACCCTCATCACCCCCTTCAGCAGCCGGGCGGCATTCTCAGCACTGACAGGGAGAAAAATATGACAGGACTAAAGATTACAAGACCGGCTTTACAGACATTTTTTAATTTGGTACCTAAACTGAAAAATACAATAAGTTGTGAAGTGATTTGTTAAAGTTGATCAACATTTCGTTCACCGCAGGAAAACATTTGTTTTTAGAGAAACGTATTTAGTCATGTACTGTATAATGCGACCCCCATTTTTAGAACATAAAAAAACTAATCCTCATGTATAATGCCACCCCTAATTTCATACAGATTTCAAGATTTTTCAGCCCTCACAGTTCATCCTGTGGTGGGGAAATAAGATTATTTAGTGGACACACGCCTGTGGGTGTGTTTGTGGAGCAAAAGCTGCTGAGAAGCGGTGTGGGATTCCACATGTCCCTAAAAATAGCCCGCTCCACCAACAGAAGCCGGATGTTAAACAAACAAGATGGGCAGCTTGAAGGAGCAGCTCATCTGGTCCTATTGTGCAAACGTGCAACTGACGTCTACGTCTTCTTTCCATCTCCACAACGCGGTTAAAATACAAAACTATGGCGTGGGGAAAAAAATAAAACAATCGCTGTTCTATTCTACAGCAGGATAAATTATGATGATTTATCCCCCGTTAGTGCTGGGCTGTTTACGGTTGTGCCGAAAACCGGTTTTTATTTTTGTTATGATATGAATTTTCTAAATACCGGCTGCTAATGTTATTGTTGGAGCAGCTTGTGGGGGTAATTGGCAGCGGGTGGTGTTTCAGCAGTTTATATTGACTGAAGTTTAAAAAAAAACATCCTGTTTTCACCATCGCTGAATGTAGTAAACAACTCTTCAGTGATGTGCACGGTTAGATTTAATGCACGGTTAGTTAATATGGAGACGTTAATGCATGGAGACTTTAACGTGCTTCTATTGTGAAAAGCCCGGGGGGGATGTAGTTTTGTAGTGTACCTGAGTTGACTGGTGTGCAAGGTGAGTCGTCCTTTTAAGTTTTATTAACACGCAACGATAGACCAGATAATGATCTTTTCTCAACACTTCACGTTAGGACCTAAATGCATGATTACTGTCTACAACCAGGCAAAGAAGAAAAGACGTACAAGAGGAGGGTAACGATACAGAGGTACAATGAAAGAAAATAAATCAATAAGCAACATTTGTACATTTTATTATCAGCTGAGCTGTGAGGAAAATAAAATACTGTCAAATACAGTGAAACAGGTGTACTTGTTGAAAATACCGTGATATAAAATTTGGGTCATACCGCCTAGCTCTATCCCCCATGACTCATTTCAGTTATATGTAAGAAAATTTATTCCAATTTATTATACACACATAAATATGGTAATCTGCTTAACAAGCTGACAAACTGTGTCAAACTGAAACCATGCTTGATGATAGTGTCTGAACAAAATATCTGCATTTCTACAGTAATTTTCCTCCTTAGTCAGTGAAAAACTGATGTTTATGATATGACTGCAGACAGGAAAAACAAAGCGTCAAACACACAAGCTGTAAATAAATGATAAAAAGTGTCTTAACGGTGAATAGTTTAAGGTTTTAACTAAAACGTGAGAAATGTCAAATAAGTTCACCGTCACAATACATACATTTACATACTTTTTACTGGTTACATTAGTTAGTAATTAATTTGTTTTGTCTTCATAGAAATGTTTTGCTAGCTGCATTTGAATTCAGTGGAAAATCATCATATTTATTCACTTCCTCAGTAGGAATTTGTGTCGTATTTGTGGACATTGAAAAGGGAAGTATAGGTTTAAGTGTTTATTAACGTTTTCCTTCTTTCTTTTTTGACTTCCTCTTATTAATTCTACATTTTTAACTACTTTTCTGATATACAACTTGGAGCATTTTATGTTTCAAATGATAAATGACAATTTTAAGGATGAGTAAATCTCAAAGTAAAAACTACTTTAGGTCAGACTTACTGCTGGATAACTTAATTTTTTTCTTATTCGTGAACATTTTCACTTTGACTATTATTTTACTTGAAACAAGACGCATTTTTCTGATTTATTCGTTACCTTCACCTCTCTTACATCAATATGTAACTGATACTAAATACTATAATGTGATGACATATACACTCACCGGCCTTTTTATTAGGTACACCACGCTAGTAACGGGTTGG
Source organism: Austrofundulus limnaeus (assembly GCF_001266775.1). NCBI lineage: Eukaryota > Metazoa > Chordata > Actinopteri > Cyprinodontiformes > Rivulidae > Austrofundulus > Austrofundulus limnaeus. The sequence continues at coordinate 50,138 of NW_013953654.1, forward strand.
ACCCCCTTTTGCCTTCAGAACTGCCTCAATTCTTCGTGGCATAGATTCAACAAGGTGCTGGAAGCATTCCTCAGAGATTTTGGTCCATATTGACATGATGGCATCACATAGCTGCCGCAGATTTGTCGGCTGCACATCCATGATGAGAATCTCCCGTTCCACCACATCCCAAAGATGCTCTATTGGATTGAGATCTGGTGACTGTGGAGGCCATTTGAGTACAGTGAACTCATTGTCATGTTCAAGAAACCAGTCTGAGATGATTCCAGCTTTATGACATGGCGCATTATCCTGCTGAAAGTAGCCATCAGATGTTGGGTACATTGTGGTCATAAAAGGATGGACATGGTCAGCAACAATACTCAGGTAGGCTGTGGCGTTGCAACGATGCTCAATTGGTACCAAGGAGCCCAAAGAGTGCCAAGAAAAGATTCCCCACACCATGACACCACCACCACCAGCCTGAACCGTTGATACAAGGCAGGATGGATCCATGCTTTCATGTTGTTGACGCCAAATTCTGACCCTACCATCCGAATGTCGCAGCAGAAATCGAGACTCATCAGACCAGGCAACGTTTTTCCAATCTTCTCTTGTCCAATTTCGATGAGCTTGTGCAAATTGTAGCCTCAGTTTCCTGTTCTTAGCTGAAAGGAGTGGCACCCGGTGTGGTCTTCTGCTGCTGAAGCCCATCTGCCTCAAAGTTCGACATGTGTGTTCAGAGATGCTCTTCTGCCTACCTCGGTTGTAACGGGCGGTTATTTGAGTCACTGTTGCCTTTCTATCAGCTCGAACCAGTCTGCCCATTCTCCTCTGACCTCTGGCATCAACAAGGCATTTCCGCCCACAGGACTGCCGCTCACTGGATGTTTTTTCTTTTTCGGACCATTCTCTGTAAACCCTAGAGATGGTTGTGCGTGAAAATCCCAGTAGATCAGCAGTTTCTGAAATACTCAGACCAGCCCTTCTGGCACCAACAACCATGCCACGTTCAAAGGCACTCAAATCACCTTTCTTCCCCATACTGATGCTCGGTTTGAACTGCAGGAGATTGTCTTGACCATGTCTACATGCCTAAATGCACTGAGTTGCCGCCATGTGATTGGCTGATTAGAAATTAAGTGTTAACGAGCAGTTGGACAGGTGTACCTAATAAAGTGGCCGGTGAGTGTATATGCTAACATAAAAACCTACATTACCATAAGTCTATGACAAAAAATAACCAAGTAATATTGTTAGTCACATCAATCATCACTCGCCTCTTTTCACCCCCTTCTTGAGTAGCATCAGGCCTTCCAGCTGTAGTCTCCTGCTCCAGCAGGGAGTCTGACACCAGCTTCAGAGCTCTTTCGGAGTGGGAGACGATCCTCTGAACAGCCTGGAGCTCCTCTTCCACGGGGTAAATGGTGGAATGTTTGGCCATGATGTGCCGATCGTCAGCAGAGTCCGGGCGGCGGACACAATTCTTAAAGCAGACGTGAGGGGGCCGGGGGTGAGATTTGATTTAAAAAATTTTTTTAATATTGCACGTCAAACAAATGGAACGGGAGGAAAAAAAATAATGCTCACCAGTAGAGGGGGTACTGGCATTCCGGGGCGACTCATTAAAGGTGGAGGGGCCAGCCTGCGCCTCTGATCCCCCCAGTACATCTGCTCCTCCTCCATCCTCCTGCGGTACAAGTCATCCTCGTATCGTCTGCAGGACAGAGGAGACGTTTTCATCATTAAGTCATGTGATGCTGTTCACATTTAAGACATTTAATATTTTTTATGATCTGCGTTTCTCAGATTTAACCATAACTTGTGAAAAGGATATAAGTGACGTCAAACTTAAGTGTGAGTCAGTTTCAGCACTTCCCTTTTACTGGTGCGATATGTGTGGGTGCACCTTGTCTTTTGCGAAAAACAACCAAAAAAAGAAAAAAAAACCTTACACTTGGACGTCAAAAGGGGCCAAATTTAGGTCTGTGATTAAGAGCTGGGTCTGACCTCAACTCCATGTGCCAGTGCTGCTCATCGTCCCTCTGTCTCTTCAGCACAGCCTTCTGTTTCTGCTTCTTCAGCTTGTTCTCCTGAATCTTTTTAGCACGATTGCTGGGTTTAATCTCCACAGGAAGCTCGGGGTTTACTTTTTTCTGCGGGAAAACGGAGAAGACCCCAAACATATGAGAACAGCTCAACCTGCAGAGAGCAATCTCAAGAAATCTTTTACAGCTTAAACCATGCTTTTACCTTGTACTGCAGTCTGTGCCTTCGCCCCTTCAGGTGCATGTCTTTAGCGTTTGGATCATTGAAACTGCACTCACACAGTTTACAGTGAAATCTTATCACTTTTCCGTCCTCGTTACGCACCTGAAAAAGGACAGACGTTTCAAGTGAAAACAAATTTAAACAGTCTTGTAAAAACTAAAGAACTCCATCTATCAACTCCAGGGTTTTTACACTTCAAAAGAAATAAAAAGACCTGCCGTAGGAAAAAAAAAGATAAAAGTTTATTTTGCTGATGTCCTGATGCATCTCAGTAATCCAGGTAGAAAAAAATCAAAAAGAAAAATAAGTAGGTCCTCTGGACGGGTTCTTCTTTAGTGAAACGTTTCGTCTCTCGACCAAGAGACTTCTTCAGTCTTCACTGACACTCGTCAGACTGAAGAAGCCTCTTGGACGAGAGATGAAACGTTTCACTAAAGAAGAACCCATCCAGTGGACCTACTTATTTTTTCTTTTTGATTTATTTTGTTGTATTTCTCCTAAAGATGAGACAGAAGTGGCAGAATCTTTCTGACCTCAGATTTTCAGATTTGAACACAGCTCATCAATCTGACATAATAGACTGTTGCTCACACAACTTCATATTTGACGTAAATGTGCAGAGTTTAGTGACTCAGTGACCACAAAGTGTATAAATAAATAAGCCCTTCACCAGCCTTCTTAGTTTTTATCAGATGTTTGTGCTCTTGTGGTTTGTTCAAATGCAACTTCTCTATTTTTAACTTTCCAAGTAGCATCTTTTTGTTTTACTGATCACAAGATAAACTATTTTTTTGTGCTACTAGAGAATAGGGTTGGGTACCTAAACTCGATTCCAGTATGGCACCGGGGTGAACATCAACGGTAGTACACAGACTGAAACACAACTCGAACTTTGGTGCTTTTTTTCGGTACCTCAAAGAAAGCTGTTAATTTGCGCCCTCTGGTGTTTACTGTTAACAGTGACAGCCTCGGCCCACAATCTCCACGGACTCTCTGGTACGTGGTTCGACTCGGCTCGGTCTTAGCCCAATGTGTCTCTCCAAGTGCGCTCCACAGCCGCCCTGTCTCAGAACCTCCTCTCTGGTGGTTCGGGTAGGAGTACAGCACGCTTACGATTTTAACATCAGCAGAATTCTGCCCGTGGATTAACTCTTGGATTGACTGACAGCAAATTTCCTCCTGGAGAGCCGATTTTGTTTAGGAATACGAGCGCGCTGCATGATATGACAACATGGTGAAATAAAACTGCCTTGAACTCGTAAACACTTCCTGGAGAGAGGTGAAGGAGACGAAGCTGAGCAGATCACGGGAGGTTTCCAACAAACTGGCCGCCCACAGTTACTCAAGCACTTAGCTATAAACAGCACCGTGAAAA
>NW_013953654.1:54762-69422 GCF_001266775.1 Austrofundulus limnaeus
TGTGTGTGTGTGTGTGTGTGTGTGTGTGGTCTTGTTTTTCCTACAATGTGGGGCCCAGTTTTAAGGAAAATGCAGCCTCGTGGGGTCCAGGTGCTCCTTTGGGCCCCACAACTTCGGAGGCTGATTTTGGGTGGGGGGTTGGGTTTAGGATCAATGTGTGGATTGACTTTAGGTTAGTTGCAGGGTCAGGTCATGTCACCTGTGACATTAGCCTTAGGGTTTGTGGTCAGGGGTAGGATATAAAATTATCAAAAAATGAATGGAAGTCAATGGACGGGCCCCACAAGGATATAAAAACAAGTTTGTGTGTGTGTGTGTGTGTGCGTGCGTGCGTGCGTGCGTGTTTTTTATTTATTTATTTATTTTTAAAGCACCAATTTAAATACCGTTTAGGAACTGGTATCGTTTTGAAAGTATCGATTTAGCACCGGTATCGATTTAAACCTTTTCAATACCTAACCCTACTAGAGAATAAACATGTCCAATAACTGCTAAAATGAAAAAACACATTTTGTCCTAACTTTTTATTCTGATATTCATTACCAAAAGCAACTACTTCCTTCAGTGTGTTCTTTGTAGTTTAACGAAGTAGTCTGGTTATTAAAGCTGCATAGCTCTTACCACACATACAGTAGCTAACAATAAAACACTGCTAGAGCTGCATAATATATTGTTTGAGCATCGTCATCACAATGTACCTGACCGCAATAGTCACTGCAGGTCCTGCGATGTAGGATGCAAATTAAAACAATGTGTTAACTGTAGACTACACCACTAAACCAGACGTCACTGCACTAAACAATCTCATGTTATGGCTTTTATTTTGGTGGGCTGTTTCCATCAGCCACTCACTTTGGCTGAAATACAGCCAAAGTGAGTGGCTTCATGTCAAAAAAAAAAAAGATAAAACTTATTTTGTTGTGAAACTTCTGGGACAATAATGGCAATGTGTTTTTCAAAGAAGTGTTGGTGAATTCTCAAGCTGTGGAGGAAAACGATGAGGGTCTTGAAGAAAAAGAGGAAGATGAGCAAATTCACAGAGAACTAAAGGAACAGAAGGAAAATATGGTTGGTATGAATGCTAATATTAAAACATGACAACAGAAAAAAAAACGTGGGAACAGAAAGCAAGATAGAAACGGAGGCGACATGCTAGGTGACAAAACGCAATTTGGGTTTTCATGTGGCTGAAGGACACATGCACTCAGGTCCCAGCACAATAAAATATAATAAGAATAACTCTGAAATACAGACAAAAGCATACTTGTAACAAAAGCACGAAAAAAGATGTAAGATCGGTGCAGGTTCATTATCGACAAGACGCCACCTTCATTTAACGTGTTATTCAACTTGAAGGAAATTTCGTAACTGATTAATTGATGGATGCAGTTTTGTATTTTATACTTTCTGATCATTTCAGCCTTAAAGTTTGAACAGAGTAAGAGTTGGTGTGTGTCTTATCATGTGTTCTGTCTTTAGCTTAAACAAAAATGAGTTACGTTCTACGCCTGACGTAAAATGTAACACCTCCAGGGGTTTAACCAGGAAGAGATGAACATTATAAGGTCAATTCATTATTATAGCAAAGAGGTGTTTTTAGAAGAAGTTGTCAGTGTGTTGCAGAGTCTCTGCTCGGAGCAGGGCTCCTGTTTTTTGTTTTGGTTTAGCTCAAGGTCTTATGTTGAGGCCGGCTGGGTGCTGTACTGTGAACCTGATTGGAGTCAAAAGATTGAAAATAAAGTTTTGACAAGAAATCCAGTTGTATTCCTGTTTATTTGGACACACCATTTTGAACGACAGCTTTTTCCTACAAACTCATCTACTGAAAACTCCTGAAAAGTCAGTTTTTTCCAATATTGTGCAGCCCTATACACAGCCTAGTTTATTCTAATCACATAAGGAAAAGGGGGCCACAAACACTATAAACAGCAGTGACAATATGATCCCTTCCATTACCATCTTACCTCCTCTACATAGTCATGTCCCACAGGCTGGATGTCCCCCTGACCTCCTCCAGCTCTGTCATCTCTTTCAGTCTCGCTCAGTAGCTCCATCTTCTGGACAGACGGCTGAACAGGCTCGACCACTTTAGCTGCCACAGCTGCTGCTGGAGCACTGGTCGGTTTATTAGCTGTGGAGCAGGTCAACATTTAATACAGGAACTTTATGCTTTTCATTCTGTTGCTTACATTTTTCTTGCTTTAACTTAATGAACACATTTTAAATATGGACGTGTGGCAACAACATTAGTAAATTTAAAAGAGGAGCGAAACCTTTTTAAAACCTTTTGCAGGTTAAAAATGGGAGCTTTAGCATCATTTTGTGCATTTTGATGCAGAGAGAAACAATATTTTTAAAATAACATTTTAAAACTTACAGATAAGCATTATTTTGGAGGGAGCTGATTTCTTGATTGGTGGGGTTGTTTTGGCCGAAGTGTTTGCAGCCGCTGGTTTGGCCGTCACTGCGGGGGTTGTAATAACTGAGGAAGACGAGGAGGACGACACTGTAGGTTTCCCTGCTGTGGAGGTTGTTATTGCTGGAGCAGAATTATTCACCAGAACTGGCTCAGTGGATGGGATCGGTTTTCCAAGCTTGGTGTGAAGTTTCACAACCTTAACATTGTTGACAAAATGAGAGAGAGAATGTTTTTTCAACAATTTAAAGCTGCGGACGAAAAAAACTTTTCCTAATCCTTTCAGGAAGGTTTGTTTCTGAGTCTTAGAAGCTTAAATGACACGATGAGCACATCATGTTCATGTTCAGGAACAAAGACATGCCAGCTGCTTAGACTTTGTGAAGTATGAATAATTAAAGGACATCTGTAAGATAAAAAAAAGCATGAATGCTTGGCAAACCTTCTGGTGTTTGGCCCCGCGGATATGTGCAGCGTAGGCGTCCACTCCGGTGCACGACACATCACATAACTCACAGCGTAACTGGGTCTGGACTCCTTTGGGCCCATTGCTGGTCCCGCTCTGTCCCCCTGCCTTTAGGGCTGCTTCCTTTTTCTTATGCTTTTGGCCTTCATTGTGTTCCCTGTAGGTCTAATGCAGTAAATCAAACCAGTCAGCGTAAAAGCAAAAACCGAAGTATCTCTGCAGTTAAATAATCTGAATTTCAGATGTGTTGCATGCATGACACGTCAACATTTCATATGTATTTTAATATTAATTTGCAAGTTGATAAATTGCATTACAAACTGTAGAAGCTCTACTTAAAATCTCCCAACATTTGACCTAAAAATATAATATTTTTATTATCCCTTACCTGAGGGCCTGCGCAGCTGATCTTGCAAATGTCACAGTAATGAAGCTGAGGCTGCTTAGGAGGCCCCTTAGGCCTCTGCAGTTTGTTCTGGTGAAAAGTCGGCTTTTTGTAAGAGTTTACTGTCGGAGCCGTCACCATGTTGCTCCCTGAGTTACTCCAAGAGGAACTCGTCAGCTGCTTGGGTGGAGGCTGAACAGGGGTCTGAGGTTGATGGGGCTGCTGAGGGGGAGGCTGGGGTTGGGAGAGGGTCTGCTGAGTCGGCTGGTAGTAGGAGGGGGTTGGCGCAGAGGTGTAGCCAGTAGAATCATAACTGCGGTAGTTAACGCCTGGGGTGAGAGAGCAAGAAGAAAAGGCTGAGAAAACTTACAAAAGAAAAGAAGAGAAGGAAATAGGTCAAACATGAACAGTTGCAAATAATTTCATAAAAAGCGAGCGGCTCCTTTCATTTCTCCAGGGACAACAGAGGGACTGACATCTACTCTACAGTGACTCAGAAACTAGGGCTGAACCGATTAGTTGAAATAATCGATGACGTCGATTATGTAAATTTGTCGACGCAGATTTTTTATTATCGATTCGCTGTATTACATAACCACCACGTGAATGTTCATGCAATTCCATTTCGGTACCTAAATGCATCATTGCGACCGTATTGGCATAAGAGTGGTGAGTTTTCCATGCTTGTCCTGAACGCAGCATCGCGCAAGAGCGTAATGACGTCAGCAGCCGCTGCTTCAGTTCAGTCTGAAGCTTGAAAACAAGCCTCGCAACTCCTGGAGTAAAATTTACTGAACAGACCTCCTCTGAATTATCTGGTGGATTAATTATCTTGTAAACATGACGTTCACTTGCTCAAAGTAAATAAAGTACCACCACTTCCTTTATTTTATCCACCATTAAACAGAGACCGGTGTTAGGTGGAGCCACGTTCCCCCTTCAGACGGTTCCCCCATCAGACAGTTCCCCCATCAGACAGTTCCCCCATCAGACGGTTCCCCCATCAGACGGTTCCCCCATCAGACGGTTCCCCCAGCGTCTCAAACAACAGAGGAGCTTCCCGACACACGTCTGACCTAAAGAGCACAAGCAGCCAACAAGTGTTGGACGTGTTCTGGATGTTCAAAACGTAGCTTAATAACTTTTATTTATTTTAACTGCATCCTCTTTTGATTATTTGATTTAAACTTATTTGCCTTCCATGGACCTCCATCACACATTTTTCTAGTGGGGAAATGACATCAAAATAAATATGTGGAGCTGGATTTTAATTTGTGCAATAAGACAAAACAGTCTTGTTGTTTTCAACAGTTTTCACCTTAAAGAAATAAGTTACACAACTGATGTTACAATACAAAGAGTTGGATGTTGTCTTGATATTTGTTAAATTTTATATATTGAGAAATACGTTAAATAAAAATAATAAATAAATGTTTTTATTATAGTTTTTCCAGAGTGATTTGAATTTTGCATGATTTAGTTCATTTGTTAGATTGTTAACATCTTGCACTATATTTCTTTTACTTGAATTTTATATGCTCTGGTTGAGATTTTATGTTGATGTTAAATTTTTTGAGCTTTTTTTGTTAAAGAATTGACTCTAGAGTGCATATTTTGTGTCCATGAAAAAACTATTAAAGAAAATATTACAATATTAAAGAACTGTTGTTGTTAATTTGATGAAAACATTTTAAATTTCCAGTGCACTCACATCAGAATAACTTTTAGATTTGTTGTTAGAATAATCAATTAATCGAAAAAATAATCGTTAGATTAATCGATTAGAAAATAATCGTTTGGTACAGCACTATCAGAAACACACTGCAGAAAATAAATGTCACCAGTTTCTGTAGACAGCATTAAAATGTCTGTGACATGCATATCCTTCAAATTCAAAATGTCAAAGGAAACATCTTTATATTTAAGAAACTTGGCATAATACACAATTTTACTCAAGTTGTCACAAAACTGGCAGATTTTCTTTTAAGTTTGGCTCTGCCAAAGAGAAACAAAAATTATCATCAAAGAGGAACTCTGTAATAAAAGGATAATCTGCTCTTTGTTTATTTAAATCATATTAAAATCTCTCTGATAGTGACTCAAAATAACCTAAAACAAACCCACCAGCTTCTTCTCTACAGTCTGTTATCAGCCATCGTGGCAGTGCTCTGTTCACATGCAGACATTCCCCTTTGACATCACTTCCTGTTACTTCACATACGAATATCTCAACAACTGTTCATCTCAGCACTGTGATTTTTTTTTTACAATATGTCATCAATTTTATCTTTCAAAAAATTCATTCATATTTATTACAAAAATTTGATGTCACAGGCACTTTAAGCACAGAATCTACTAGTTCTCACTGCAGCTGTCTTAATGTTTCTAAAAGGAGTACCATGTTCTGCTTGTGAGCACAAAGAATATTTTATCTATTATTATTTTAAGTCTATCAATTTTGTTCACACAACATCAAAATATTACATAAAAATATCATTTAGCATCTGCATTACTTTACAAAAACCTCTTTGTCTTCTCTCACCAGAGTAGGAAGAGGCTGAGACGGTGCAGCCAAACGATGAGCCGAGGGTGTAGGATGAAATGGGCGCTGGAGGCTGCTGGACACTGGTGGACATAGGGTAAATGTTATAGCTAGTCGACACAGCGCTGGAGGGGACCAGGGGTTTCAGGGCCGTCACCTGCCTCTGTGGCAGAGGAGGCTGATTGTACACAGTGGAAGGAGCCGGGCTGTACGCACTCTTTACTCCTACTGATACAGATATGGAAGACAGAAGCAGAAAATGGCAGAACATTACTGCAAAGGAAGACACACTACAGACAGATACTGCCGCTTCTGGGACTGCTAATTTCCAGAGGCTTTATGGTAGGTGAGGCAGGATACTGATTTCACTAACAAATGAGCATGAAACACATTCCCCAAACAAACATTTAACATTTATGACTTCAACCAATGTCAACACGGAGGCGTTCAACATTTATTTAGCAGATAAAGCACACAAAATAACGTAAATAATTAAATGTTGAACTAATTTTCCCTGACTTTTTAACACTCTCTGCAGGTTGTTTCAGAACTGCAAACACTTAGAATGAGTCGGCAACTGATGACTAATAAATAAATCTATTTCCATCTTTTTAATTGCTAGTTGCTGACTGATAGAAAACGTGACGTTTCACTACCACGAAATAAATTAGATGCAAAAGCGATGAACAATTGCTGACGTTTTTACAAGAGCTCCACATATAAAACATTGTTACATAAAAATTGTAACTAAATATATGAAGATGACAGCCCTGGATGTGAGGTGTTTAAAGAGCTTGTGACTAAGATTTGTCCTGAGAACAGATGAAAACAAAACAAAACAATAATTAGAGTCCTGTAACTTTTCTAAACATAGAGTTTAATTCAACGTGTTCAGTATAGAAGACAAAAAAACATATTTTATTCAACATTAAATCCAACTAGAGATGGGACAAAAGTTCTTTGAAGGAATCTGAATCTTGACAAGCCGTTTAATTTTGAACAAATGACATCATCACATAGGGAGATACGTCATTATGTGCCGTACGTGAAGATGTATCTCTGTCATGTGGACAGAACCGTGTGTTTTGTCAAGCTAAACACCCCATCCTATACGTCCAGTGGTTCCCAAAGTTGGGGTTGGAACCCAAAGTGAGGTCCTGAAACATAAAGGTGGGGTCCTGAAAAGATTTTCTGAATTGATTACACTAAAAAATGAGAACTAACAACAATTATTTTGCCTTTGTTGTTACAAAAGAGTAAGGTTAGTGTCCTTACAATGGAGAAAAATAGCGTAATGAATATTGTTACTTTGCCCTTGTTTATTTGACATGAAAACAATGTTTATCAACCAACAACAGCTGGGGGCAAAGGTCTCTGCTGTTGGTAGTTTGTGGGTCAAAAGCTGAAAAGTTTGGGAACCACTGCTGTACGCCACCCGTTTCCCTGTTTTCCTTCGCCTCAGTGGAAAAAGTAAAAGTATTTTTGTTGTATGTTGAATTTATATTGTTTTTTTAAAGAAATTAATAAACTAACTGAACTGAACTGAAAAAGTAAAAGTGGAGCGATTGTCTCTGTGGTTGTGGAAGAAAACAAAGATATTACGAGTAAATAACATAAATACAAAACTAGCAGCGGCTCTTTACTGTCTGCTCCTCGGTTCTCATCGTTCCACGTCAAGAGACGTTCAAAAGATTTGGATCGTTCACGAACATCACATCTCTAAACCATACACAGATCACAACATTAAAATAAATGGACTTACCAGTCTGGTAATAGTTATCTGTGGCTGTCCTCTGAGCCGGAGCTATACTCGTCTGGTAATACTGTTTGTTGTCGTAAGTCGTCGCAGCAGCAGGACGAACGTAGCTATAGTTGTCCTGTTTACAAAAACACATTAAGTCCAAATATGAAATAAAAAGTCAATAACTTCAGCAAAACATGCTGCGAATACATAACACGTATATTAAAATAAACTTGTGTTCAAGCCTGTAATTTGTTAAGGAAATTAACGATGCAGCCCGGACATATTTGTGATTTTAAATCAATATTTTTAGTCTCTTTATTTGCACCGAAATTACAGCTGTTAAATAAAATATAATGTGCAAAAACAAAAAAAAAAAGAAGCAAAGAGAAACTGACCATGCTAGAGTATACCTGGTACGTCTGAGGGGTAGTGGTGGGCTGTGGTGGATCTGGCTGCCTATAGGTGTAATCTGGAGGTGCTTGGTGGCTCTGGTAGGTGGGGTAGGGGGCTGAGGCCACAGGCTGGGCTGCCTGGACTGGAGCTGGAGAGTAGGACGCAGTGACTGCATGAGCCACAGCTGGTGGCTGCTGGACACTGTAGGTCGCTGTAGATGGGTGGGAGTAGGCTGTGGGAGGCTGGGTACTAAAAGAAAGCAGGAGGAGAGAAAAGAAAGAATGAGTGAAATTGTTAAAAATAATAATAATAATAAATCCCCCCACCCCAAAGGTAAAACTAACACCATTCTATTTAATCTGAATTTTACATTCCTGTATTCTGGCCCCAGATTTGTACAACTTGTGAAATCCAAGTTCAGTAAATAAACTAAACACCAAAAAGGCAGATCCAGAACAGCTTCTATTTCTGGTTATAGGCAGCATTTTCTACTGACAGTAAGTGATGTTATCAGCATTTCTGTTCAGATTTCAAAGTCAAGGAGGACACAAATGAGAGGACTAAAATAAATTTATTGAACAATGAAGCTCTGTATATAATGCAATGATTACTCCACATTGTATAAAAGTTTGAGGAAAAGCATATATAACAATAACAAATGCTTTTTTTTTAAAGAGCAGTTAGAATACATTATGGTCACCCATCAAATATATAATTTTATCAAATGACATAATGGGCATTTTATGATTTGGTTGATTATATATAAGTTATGTAAGACTCAAAAATACATCTTTAAACATTCAATCAAAATTTGTTAAGAGAACAAGTTTATAACCTTAAAGGAATTAGGATTTTTGTAAAATCACAATTTTGAACCAGTTTAAAAGGAAAGAAGTACTTTAATTCAAGGAATACAGATTGATGTTTAAACTGCTGGAAAAAACTGTATATTTAAGAAAATATGCTAGTTTGTTAAAGAAATATATGATACGTGTGTTGAACTGATGTTGTGAAGGACCTGATAATGTTTTTGTCAGAATTTTATTTAGGGGGAAAGGGGCAAATCTTCTTCTGTCTGCTTTCATTTCATTTATGACTTGTGTTTTTTTATTGTATATAGATTTTCTTTTGTTTATTGTATGAATGAATGAATGAATGAATGAATGAATGAATGAATGACACCCTCAGGTTATAAAAGTACACATGCAGTAAAATCAATACCATTAAATTAGGGGTGCACCAATCAGTTTTCTGGCCGTTCTTTAAAAGGTTTGACCTTCCGATTCTGATTTTGGCCGTTAGTGATTTTTTTTTTTGAATATCTGATACTGTCGGTGTTATAAAGGTCACAATACACCTTCAATGTTCCAATCTTATTTTATTAAAAAACACTGAACAATACCCTTGAAACGATACAAAGTTATTGTACCTGACATTAGATAAGAGCTCACAGCAGTGCAAAAGGGGACAGTGGCTGATTTTCAGACCTTTGATAAGAAGTCGATCGTTTCCACCAATCTTATCCAAGTATCGGCCAATTTCCCCTAATTAAAGAAATTGATTTGATTTGATTGATTTATTTATTTAACAGGAAAAGATTATTAAAAATCAAGCCTGACTCAGCATAATTGCTGTTTTACAGCAGGTTCCTGTTCTGCAGCACATAAAACACTCAGAAATACAGCATCACAATCACATCATTATACACCATAGACACAAAGACAAACAAGCATACCAAATTTCAAAAAGGCAGCATTTGCAAAATAGGACGTCTAAATATGAACACAACAAAAAGTGTCCAGCAGATGGCAGACAAGATTCTTCTTAAAGGGCTGTAGTTTTGAAATGGACTTTATGTTTTGAGGAATGTCATTCCATGCTTTAGTATAAACATAGAAGAAAGACCTCTGGCCGTAACAGTTTTTAAAAGTTGGTAATATCAGTTGTCCTTTTGTAACAGATCTAGTTGAATGGCCACTTCCAGAATTTGATTTGGGCAACAATGCACAGAGAGTTCCATAATTGGCACCTTGGAAGATCTGAAAATATAAATTAATATCACTATACAAAACATAATTCTGAAAAGTCYAGGCATCAGACAATGAAAGAACTGTACAGTGATGAGTCCAATCAGGAAGTTTTTTATGAATTTTGTAGGCCCTGTTGTAGAGCCTAACTATGGGTTCTAAGATTACATTTGTTGTGAGAGACCAAACAGGTAAACAGTACGACATGGTTGAGAGTATAATGGCATGAAGARAGATATTTGAAACAGAAGATGTCAGATTGGATCTAATTTTTGAATAAACATATAATTTCTGTTTCAACTTAGTGGTTAAGACTTGATGCACCCCTACATTTATTCCTCAAAGAAATTGACTGATTCTACAGTAAAATGGCAGATGTGGCCTACTATTTAAACAGGGTTTAAGCTTGATTATTGTCTAAATATTAACTAAATAAATCAGGGGTGTCCAATCCTGCATGGTGTGCTTGTTTCTCTCCTCAAACACACCCGGCTTATTCCGTGATTGAATTATCTCTTCGAGTTCTGCAGAAGCCTGTTAATCCCCCATTCATTCAAATCAGGTGTGTTGGATCAAGAGAAACCTCCAAAACATGATAGGGCTCCTCCAAGACCAGGACTGGACACCCCTGAAATAGTCTATCATGTGGTACACTGAAAATGTATCACACACTGATGCTGCGTTCACACCGAACGCGATTTCAGCTTCAAAATCGCAGCCAACGCTGAAGTTTGAAGCTTGTGCACTTTGAGGTCAGACGCAGGACAGCTGTTGAAGCGCTGCACGGCGACAGCCTCCCCGCCCCTCCCTCCTCTGTCGGATGAGGAAGTGGCTTTGCTTTATTTACAGAGAGCAAGAGCATGTCACGTTCATCAGATAATTAATTCATAATTAATTCACCAGATAATTCAGAGTAGAGGCTCACAGCTCGCTTACAGGACTATTTTTCCAGTCTGATGAGTCGCTGTCACGCATTGCTGCGGATCAGGACATGACTGCAGGCACTCATTTCAGCTAAAGAGCTCCTCTCCGTCTGTTTCAGGTTAGTGGACATCATTCAGTAAACTGTCCCATTGGGAAATACCTCTCTACGTCACACAGTGGAGTCTCTCTGATTGGTTGATGCGGCGCGTCGAGCTGCAAAAGTTCAGATTTTCTAACTTCAGCGATTTGCGCCTCAGCGCGTCGAACGCTCAGATCGTTCAAATCGTTCAAATCGCGCTGCTCTAATCGCGCTTGAAGCGCCGCAGCCCTTCCCGACGTTGCTTGAAGCMCGTCCACCATAGACTTTGTATGTAAACCTGCTGCTCGTGACGCTGAAATCGCGTTCGGTGTGAACGCACCATGAATGAGCCTTTTCCAAACGCCAGAGTCCTACCGCAATCTGAACATTTTCAGCAAAACCAAACAGAGCAAGAAATCAATCCGTTTGTTTGGACACTTCTCTGCTGACCTACATACCTGCTCTGTTCATAACCTGGCCTCAGCGTTAAATAATGCTTTTCTTTCTAAACCAAAACAATCCAACTAGTTCAATAATTCAAAGTTTAGTTAACCCTAACCCAACTCTAGATTTCTTTAACTATTAATTACAAATCATCTTTTTGTAGCATTGATAGTCAACATGTAATTGTCTGGGCTTAAAATAAAACTAACCCTAACCTTAAACAATAGATTCAAAGAGAGACTTTTTAAAAAAAAAGATAAGAATAATGATTACACAATAATAGGCGTAATAATAGGCGTTGTGTTGTGCATCTAGCTTTAAAGACATTATGAATTTGGTTCAAACAGGAACTTTGCTAATGATAAATGGTATTTTTAAACAGAAACAGCAGGATAAAATCTTGAATAGTACCGGTAATTAACAGAAAAGAGCTTCGTCATGGATCCACTTTTCTTTCACGGTAATTCTGCAAATAGACAAGAGTTTACTCAACATGACCCTTGGTTGATGTTGATCTTAGAAAAAGATGTTAAACTCTTAATAACTACTTTTCCCAATACGTACAAATGTATAAAGCCAAACAAAACAAAGCTCATTTATTTGCCAAAAACTCCTTTTTTAAACTCATTTTTATTATTGTTGGGTTTATCTTTTCGCTCCACAATCCAGGGGCAACAGCATTAAAGTGTTTGTGTCATGCATATCCTGCAAATACAATACGTAAAAAAAATAAAAATAAAAAAACATCTTTAATTTTTAAAAAACTTGGAATATACAAATGATTTTACACATTTTGTCACATAGCTGGCATATTTTCTTCTGAACATGGCTCAGCCAATGTGAAATAGGAAGTGGCATCAGAGGGGAAATCTTAAAGAAAGAAAGCTCTCCTGTCGTCGTTTACTGAAACAATATAGTTTGAACTTTGACTCTTCTTCATCTCTCTCTGATAGCGACTTAAAATAATCTTTAAAAAAAACATCAGATTCTTCTCCGCAGTCTGCGTCGTTGGCCATTGTAGTAATGCTCGGTTCATGTTCAGACATTTTCCTTTGTAATCACTTCCTGTTACTTCACATGCAATTATGTCAACAACCGTTCATCTCAGCTGTGTAAATTTGTTTTTGCAATGGATTATCAATGTTATCTTTCCAAAAATGCATTCATGTTTGTTCCAAAAAAAATTGATGTCAAAGGCACATTAAGCCTTGCATTTTCAGTAAATCTGCCACTCGCAGGTATAAGATTTACTGCATTTCAGCACTGTTTTAATTAGGGTTGTGTATTGGCAAGAATTTGGCGATACGATACATATCATGACAGTGGGTTCACGATACGATATAGCCCGATATATTGTGATACTATAAGCAAGGCGATATATTGTGATTTTTTTTTTTGTCTAAAAAGTTCTATTAAATAAAAACCTCTTACAGGGGAAAAAAAGAAAAACCAAAATTCATTGTCTCAGAAAATTCTAATATTACAGAGACATGCTTTTGATACATTTAGCGTGTTCTGCTTTGTATGTATTTTTTTGTTTCATATTTCATCCATGTTTTCAATTATTAGACTAAATTTGACAATAAATAGTTTGAAAATATATTTTTACAGCTTTTAGTTTTTAATATTAATTTACAAAATGGTCACCCAACACTTAACAATGTAGAGTAGCCCAAATGGCTGGCTCACTGCTGCCAACTAGCGGTCAGAGGCTGAACTACAACATAAAAATGAACGGCTGGCAGGAAAGTTGACATTTTAAACCTTAATAAAAAATCGATACAGGACTTTAGAATATCGATACAGTATCGGGAAATGAAATATCGCGATATTTCAGTGTATCGATATTTTCTTACACCCCTAGTTTTAATAGCCTTCTTTAAAAAAATACAATTAATACTGTATATTGATAAATATAAGCCTACATATTTTAATCTAAGTTACAGTAAATTACAGATGTTACTCATCAAGTTAAGATAATTAAAAAGCTTTAATTGCATAATTAGAGAGTAGCATGTTTACAGCTTAAAGAAGATTACAAACACAGAGAATAGTTGAAAACATAATGTTAAAGTTTGGGATAGGCAGACTTTGTGCACAGGAAAACGTGACTGAAATGGAATGTACGAGCTTATTTTCTTTTCCTTTTTTGTGCTGTGAGGAAAATATTCCTGTTTTCCAGGTTTGCTGACTTTTGAAGCACAACCAGGACAATAGAACTGGGACTTTTAGAGCTTTGACCGCAGAAAATAAATGTAAATATTGAACATGTAGCTACATGTCGGTCCTAATGATGATGATGATGCTGTCAAACCTGACAATCAATCTCACCTTGCGGCTGTCTCACTAATTAAACGGTTACCTCACAACCCACAAACATTTACTTTTACTCCGAGCCAAAGACTGCACTGTTCAGACATCGAGTAATCCAGGACCAAGCTTTAGCACTAGAATTCAAAACGCCGGCCGAAATATAAAACCCCATCACCCGCAGCAGCCTTAAACGACACGCATAATCCTGACTTTTCCATCTTTGACTTAAATTGTGACGTTACATGATGTGCTTAAAAAAAAAAACCGAAGCATCCACAGTTGCCTCCAGGCAGAGGTTGTCCGCACACTGGAGCTTTAATGTCGGTGAACACTGGCCTGCGAGCAGCCTCAGCTAATGTTAGCTAACCGATACCGAACGACCGGGTCAGGCTATAACATCTCATAAGAACCCCATGTCTCCCTCAAAATAATTCAAAAGACGGTTCCCGAGGGAAAACTCGCTTCATGGCAAATATTTATATTACTTGAATTACCTGTATTGCGGACCGGCACCATGTGTGAACCCGAAATAGTTGCTAGCAGCCATCTTTTCAGCTCCGGTACAGTACAGTACCAACCTGAGTGCAAACAGCAGCGAACCCGTGAAATCTACGCGTCAAGATAGTTCACCGTCTCTGCTGCTGCTTGACGTTAATTACAAAATGACTGTTGGACGGATAATAATAATAATAATAGCTTCATAAATCACAGCAAATAATATATTTTATATTAAAACGTTGTTATTTTATTTAAACCTTTAAGTGTGTGGTTTTTAAATCGTTTAAAAAGAAAATCACCCTATACATTTACCATTAAACTGAAAGCGGAAGTAGTTAAGGGGTAAATCTTGATTCGCTTATTTATTCTTTGATCATATTTTCTGGATGTCACTGAGGACATTTTCAGTCTTGCTGTCAGTGTGTTAAC
>NW_013953655.1:0-12506 GCF_001266775.1 Austrofundulus limnaeus
ATGTGGGCGTGGTTTGTATAAACTGTGGTTGGTCAGATTGGGATGTGGGCGTGGTTTGTATAAACTGTGGTTGGTCAGATTGGGATGTGGGCGTGGTTTGTATAAACTGTGGTTGGTCAGATAGGGGTGTGGGCGTGGTTTGTATAAACTGTAGTTGGTCAGATAGGGGTGTGGGCGTGGTTTGGGTAAAGACAGATTGGGAGAAATGTAACAATCCAGATGCTAATTTTAAGAATATCAATTTTAGTCACAACGTGAGACAGGAAGGTGCTAGCTGCATCAAATTTGAAGTCAATAAATTATATTTACAGGTTCACAAAGATTTTATCAATAGCATCACTTCATCTTTGAACTTCCCCCACAAGTCCATCAGAGCAATCAAGGCCTCCCGAACTAGGCCCACACCCAAGAAACGTCCACTTCTTGGCTGCAGAGACCCCCTTCTCCATTCTGACAGGATTGATGAGCTAGTCTGAGAGGTAATTGAGTTTGACAGTTTTTAACATTTCCAGAGGACCCTTTAAAAGACCTAACTATTACACCAAGACCAGGATAGGAAGAATATATTTTTTATTTAGTTAACAACAAGAGAGAATCTCATGGAGGAGCTGCTGATGCTGCGTTAATTCACCAATGACTTTGAAGTGATGGACTGAGATTAGCTTCAGACCATCACATTATCTGCTGTGTGTAAGCTGGCATCCCTTCAGGACACTCTGCTTAAGCTGTGATTTGTTTTAAATCAGAAGAAAAAGCTGAATAAAGAAGAAAAACCACCATGATATGGTTGCGTTTTAAGTCAGAAAGGCATCTTTTTTTTCAAATCCGCACATGGGTGTAAGCAACCAAACTATTTTAGCCCCTTGGCTTTAATGTACACTGCCCTCAGCCTATGGTGGGGGTAGCTCTTGGCCATGAGTAGAATAACTGAAGTSTTGGTGAGCAATACAATTTAAATGAGAGTCAGCAGGGATGCAAGTACAAAACATCAGAGACGCACACAGAAAAAACAGCTGAAGAGAAACAGCAAAAATCTCTTAATGTTCAAAATTAAAATTCTTCAACATCTCAGTCCCCATAGTTTTTTTTTCAATGTACGTTCACTCTTTGTACACAACAATATACTTTTTGTCTCTCAAAAAATACAGGAATCATGCAAACATAACATTGTTTTTTTTTCTTTAATGTAGTACACGAAGTTAAGCTTTCTCTGTTCATAATCCTTTGCAAATATTTAAGGTTGATCCCTGGATTTCCCCCTAAAAACAAGTTAAACAGCTGAAAACCAATAAGCACACAGACAAACCAAGAGATCAGGCTGAGTAAAAAAAAACATTGATAGAAGTATTTAACACTGACATTATTAGTCTTTTTTATTTTAAATCTTGTATACAAAATTCACAGATATTTCACAGATTAAGTCTTTTGTACCATCTTTGGAAATTGGGTCCAATCAGGTGGCAAACCTTTAGCCCAACTCAGCTCAGTGACGGGATTAACAACTACTCTTCTGCTCAGAAACTAGATTGCGTGACGGTAACATATGAAGCCTAATGCAATTTTCTGACAACTATAAAAGGAAGTGAAAGCTTTGAGCATGATAAAAGTTTTTAGTTTTTTTACGACATGGCAGTCGAAAAAAAAAATCAACGGCAGTGCTCAGCCCGTAAGAATGATGAACAAGAAATCAGCCGAATTAGGACGTTTCATTTGTCTCAGCTGACTTAATTAAAAACAGCTTCTCATCCGAGAAACAGAAAAAAAAAATAAAAATAGGCATACGTTAAAGCCATTCTGTGGTTTTTATGAAAAGACAGTTTTCACTAATCAAATATGGCACATTATCCACTCAAGCTAATTTCCCTCACATGAGCCTGAGAGACAAAAAGACTAAAGKTATCAAATAAAAGGCTTTCCAGCCAGCTGTCAGCATTGGCACCTGCTTTATTATTAAGTGCAAACAAAGATGTCCCTCTGACAGTTTCTGAATAAGAGCTGCTTTTAATTGTTGGCTTTCCTGAATCTGTCCTTATCCCGTCATACGACCACGTCTGTGTAGCAGCTGATCTGAAGCGATGCACTGAGTCATGCATGGAAAAGGTTTAGTGATGCCATGCGTTCACATCCTCCATCATCCGCCTGCATTCAGCCACATTTCTGCTTCATGGCCTTTCCCCAGAGGACCTTGAACATTACCTGCCTCACAGGGAAAAAAAAGGTAATTTCAACTTAGTCAACATGTGAATCATCCTGACTGTTCATTGTGTTTTCATCGTCTGTTCTTCTTTTATGGCGAAGAAAAAGAGGAAAAGGAAGATCAATGATAAAAAAAAAAGTCACTCTGATACGTCAGACATTCACAGATTACCTGGAAATGATGATTTCTCATATAGGAGCTTTTTGACTGGGACTGAGAGCGATGTAAGGATTACTCACATGAATACAATGTTCACTTAAGGCAATAAACCCCAGTTTGAGAAATAAGCTGAACTACAGACTTTGATTACACTAAGAAAAAAATAATGTATCAATGAAATATGAAAGAAATAGGATTTTTCACACTTTTGATTAACTGAAGTTTTGTATTTTATACTTTGATATCAGTTTCATTTAGTCTCTATTTTAACATGTTAACATTTAACATTCGGCTTCTCGTACACAATTCCTTTCAAAATAAATATGAATATTTCTAACAGAAACAACAAAAGGCGTATTCATAAAACCAGCAAATAAGCAGACATGAACTTGMTATTTTAACGTGATGCAGATACATTTATTTTTCAGCTGCACCAAACCTGTTTATTAGTTGTCGTTTTTCAATGATAAAAGGCTGAAACTGAAAGATGTCTGGTAGTTTTTTTTTTATAACATCCAGACATCATTAAGTAAACCAAGGCCGTCCCTGACAAAACTATTCAACATTAATAACTCAACAAGCGTCATCTCGCYTCTCTGTGGTTTTGAGACAAACACGGATGGTGCTACAAAAACCACCGTCCTTCTCTATGCAGGCCACTCTTCTGGAGATTGTGAGGACYTGGGCTGACGTTATTTTCTCTCAGTGACGTTATTTTTCAGGGACAAAACAGCTCCAGGCATGCATCATTGAGAGATTTTAGAGTGGCATCTGCTTGTAGCTCCTATATTTGGTATTTTTAACGAATCAAAAACAATAATAATTTTGACAGCCACCCTTTAAATCCAGGGACAATAAATTGAACAATTTAGTTTAAAACATCAAATATAGTTTGTGCAACATGAAATAAACATTATAAAGTCCTTCAGGTCATTCTTAAAGTTATATTTATGAATCTTGAAATTACTTTGGAAAATACTATCCACTCACATCAAATTTAAAGTGCCCTCAGTGGTCCCTTCAAATCTTTTCAATGAAGTCTGAGCAGAAGAGCAGTTGAGCGTCTATCACCTGAATGTCTATTTCCTGATAAAACACACAGATAAGCAAAATGTGCATATAAAAATAGAAATATGAGAAAAGGAAATCATCCATGAAAATAGTAACAAACAATGTTTTCATTCATTTGACTGTATATTTTTTCAGGTCGATGAAAATGAATGGAATGATGATCGAACTGGATTAAACTCAGTGTTGGTTTCTGTAAACTTGTAATGGCAGTTGAGACTGTTTTGGGTTTAATGCACCATGTTTCTTCTGTTTGATTAGATGCTTGTAGAAATAAAAAATAATAAATAAATAGAATAAAAATCTAATTCCAAAACTTCCAAGATCTGGTGAAAGTTTCCTTTTCAAGTGAAAATAATTGAGATCTTAGATGACAGAAACTTACAATTTCCAAGGTGGATCATGATGTAAACTCTGACTCTGAATATGCATGTTTTTACAGAATGGGGAAAAAAATCAGGAAATGTGTTTAACAAACAAAAGGAAAAAATAAATAATTTCTGAGTTACATCAACATACTTTTACATACGTCCCACTCACCTTTTCCTTCACTTCCAAGATTAAATAATGTGCTAAAAATCAGCAACCGAAGCTAAGACCTAAAATGCTGATATATGTCGTGACCTCGTGTCCTCCCTCAAAAAATGTTTTATTCTGTTTCCAATTTAGTACATTCAGAGCATGCTCAGTTCAGCATCCTGCTCACATATTGTCACCTTATTGGACCTGTGGGAGCAGGGAAGGTCTGAAAACCAAGTGAATATTGGAGAAAAAGTTTAAAATGTTCCCTTTACAAGGCAGCTTTGAAGTGAAATGGGAAGCCATGGCCACAAATTAAACATTCACTTTTTGAGGATTGGATTTCTCCGATGACAGGAAGTCCAAATGTTGATGACACATCATACAGGGATATGATAAGTAGATTACTTCAAAAGAAAAAGCAAAAAAAGGGCAATGTTCCTATACAAAATAATTAAGAAAATGACAAAGAAATGGCTGTGTTAGCAAGAAGAGCTGTAGATTTGTGGATCGTCACATTTCAGTAACAATTTCAATGAACATGTATGACATCTGTACATTTGTACATGCCGTTAATAATCTAGCATTGTTCAGACTCAGACAACCAGCCACAGGGCAAAATACCAACAAATAATAATTTATGTCAGTTTGGGCATATACAAGATATTCCGACACGGCATGCCAACACCTGCTTACAATGACCACTGTGTACCAAACAGTTACACACACAATTATGAGGCATAAAGTGTAAGTGGACATGCCCGTCACAAGTTAGTTAATTAGGTCAGTTATAGACAAAAATAGTATTGATTTCCAGAAACGAGCAGACACATTGGCAGTAATCAAAAGTGTCCTTTCTCCACTGTGCCTCGTTCATTTTTAARGTTAGAGAAAGGATTTGGAATGTACCGTGGTACTTGTTTCAAAACAATGACAACAGATCTCCCCATAGTAAGTTTTGGATTCACCTACATTCACTGTAGACACAATTAAATGTATCACTCTGATTGTTTCTTTTCCACCCCTCTTTCTACTGCTTTTGTTTACTTTTGGTCAATGCCATATATTTTGTATTTTACATTTCTTGTAGATTTGTTGTAAAGGCATACACTAGAAGCTGATTCATTACTGTTGTAAGTATGCAATTAAATTACAATGATAAGTATCACTTATAGAGACATGTTGGAACTTTTGAAATGCAGTTTTGTGGGAAAGAATGTGAACAATGAATATCTAACCTGTTGTAGTTAACTCTGGACTGATGAGCTAACAGGTGGTCCAAGCGGGACCAAGACCAAATCAAATTGCTGCCATTTTGAGACAACTCCAGTCTAAAAAAAAACTACTTATAAACCTTTAAATCGCTATCACTGATGATTATTTACATTTCTATGTTTTTTGTGCAAACACAAACAGCAGCAGCAGGTAGCTGTAGCACTTCTTCTGCAGCATGGGACACTTCTTCGGGGACATAATATTATTTCTTCTGAAATAAGTAACTAATGCAAAACAAATGGTTGAGTATAAAGTCTAATTGAATTTGCTGAACTGATTTTTTAAATTAGAGTTGGTTTAAGTTGGCAACAATCTGAGATTTGACCCATTCATATTAGCATTTAGCTCCTTTATTCAGTCAGAATTGAAGTTCATTTCTCCAAACTGCAGGTCTTCAAAGAGCAATCTACAATTTGTAAAATATATCTTGTTCATATCTTTCTCATAAAAACCCACTTCAAGAGATCTAGACTTTTCCCTTTCAGGGAAAATATTCTTAACTAAATTTTCTGGTATTTGGTTCCAAATATGGCCACAAATTTGAAAAGGCCATATCTCATTCTTTAATCACACTCTGGAAGAAATTCTATCTTTTTTCAAATATTTATATCTCATCATTCCTTTCCTGTTACGCAATCTAAACCTTGTTTGTCTTGTTTCTTATCGCTCATTTAATGAAAACTTGTTTACTTTCAATTTATTTTTACAAGCAAAAGCTTTGGTGATGAAAAAACACCTCAGCCTTACAAGGTGTCTGGACAGAGAAACAGGCAAACTGTACCCAGTTAACTGCCGTCAATTATTACAGAGCACTGATTCCACCTAACCCATCCTGTCAAATTCACTCTTCTTTTAGAAGCTGCAAATGGATGTGGAATCCAACACACAATGGGTAACACCTTGGATCAAACAAGCTTTAAGCTTGAGATGAAACATGGCACTGGTAAAATAAAAAATAGCATCACAGAGCATGATAAGATCAAAAAGTACTAAATTACAAAGTTGGCATTTGTTCCCTGTATAATAAAGAAAACCCACAACACTAATTAAGAATGTAAAAGTGCTACCAAGAAGTGTAAAACAAAACACTGTAATGACTCTCCGATCCCAGGCACAGTTTTAAAGTTCTTGCTTTAAGCACAATATTCTATACACCTAGCATGCCAAAAAAATAAAAGAAAAAATCCCCAAAGGCAAAATTTGACCTACATTTTCTTCTTTATAAACTTCAAATYGTTTCACTGGCCCATGGGCTGATCAGGAAAAGAAGTACTATAACTCTTTTTCACACGCTGCTCAACTCTGATTCCCAGTCACAACTTCTGCTGAGCAGATACACCCTTCCAATAATCAAGAATGTCATGTAGGTCCTCGCCTTTAGCAAACTGCACCTTCTTTCGAAGAGCATTTCCGGCCGTCACGTAACAGGACTCGTCACGCGGGCCTTTTCGGTATGGACGAAAACGCTCCCAGATCCGCAGCGAGCTCTCTGAGGAGTACTCTGGACTAGAGGAGTACCCCGAGTAACTGGAGTGGTGGCGAGCAGGCGAAAGCTGGGAATAGGAGGCTGCGTCCCTGCGGGAGCGCGTCAAAGGTTTTAGAAAAGACACTCTTTGGGCAGGGGAGCCCTGGTGCGACCCTTGGTAGTAGAGAGCTGGGACGGAGTGGCGGTGCTCCGAGCAGTGGTAGTCCTGCTGCACCTCCAGCTGCTGCTGCTGCTGTATTTGCTGCTGCTGATGGTAGTGGTGCGACTTCTGGTTGTCCTGATGTTGGGCACCAACACCACCACTGTCGCAACCGCCACCACCCCCTCCACCACAGCCTCCACTCCCCACTAAAGGTAACCTCTCCAGAGGCTCCCCACAGCCCACAGGACTGGCTCGGTCTGGGAACTGCAGCTGCTGCTGACTACAGGGATCAGGACTCCTTGGTTCAGGAACATCTAGGCTGTACACCCTAGCTGCTCCTCGGTCCCTGTCTCGACCCACGGATCCACAAGACGTGGTGCTGCTCTGCTTCTTGACAGCATTTGCCATCACAGCAGCTGCATCTGCACTCATTTGCCTCTGAATGGGACGTGCAGCAGTAGCTGGAGGAGGATGCCTATACGGAGGAGAAACAACAAAACCACCACCACTGATGCCTGGACGTTCAGAGAGAGGGGTATTTAATGCAGGAAGGGGTGGAGGAGGCGGTATTTTATTGGGAGCATGACTCTGGCATGACTCCGCCAGGCCAGTTGAAAGGGGGATTAGGCCACGAGTAAGCGAGGACGTGCTGGTGGGTGGAGGGGAGGTGGGATTAGAGGAAGCAGTGGGGTTGTTTGAAGTGCCTGAAGCAGCAACAGCTGCTGCGTCCAGCTTCAGAGCATCAATACAGTTGTTAATGATCTGGTTCACTTTGTCTACCTCCATGGCAATGGTGGAGATCTCTGAGGCAGAGCCACGACCGTCATCATCCGAGTCATCGCCGAGGTCAGTTCCATCATCGTCACGCATGTCATCCCCCCTCCTCCCTCCATGCCCACCATCTCCCACTCTGTCCATTCCCGCTCCTCCAGTTCTTACATCCATATAGTTTCCTTTGCCTGTAGCCATGGCTTCTGAGAAAGCACTTGCTATCTTTTCTACTTGAGGGATAGCAGAGAGCCTTGAGGAGGTGGTGTTGGCTGAGTGGAGCATGCCAGAGCTTGAGGAGGTGGACATTTTTCCTCCATGGTGGTGTTGATACTGATGGTGTTCTCTGGACTGCTCCTGAAGCTTATGGACTGCCGACGGATCATTCGCTACTGCTGCTGCCACCTCAGGCCCGTAACGCATTTCCAGTATAGTTTTCTTGACACAGATGGACTTCTTCTTCTCATCATGCATCCGCTTCTTGCGTAGACAGTAGTAGACAATTCCTAAAATAATAAGCATACCAAAAAGGCAGCCGACAATGGTCATTATGTAGTGTGTAGTGGTTGAAGATGTGGGAATCAAATCATCCGAATTTTGCCCCCGAGTGGAAAACTGGAGACAGGTGTGGTTATAACGCTGTGAGTTGCGGATGGAGGCTACGCAGAAGGTATAATTGTTGTTAGGCTTGAGCTTCTGGAGTTTGATCAACTCCTTCTTGTTTTTCAAATTCATGACATCGGATACAAACGTGTTATTGTTCTGTGTGAGGATGTACATTTTGCTGAAAGGCTTTGGAATCTTCACAATGAGAGAGGCTGTGGAAAATGAAACATGATGGAGCTTGATGCTGGGACTGACACCGTCATCAGCAGATGAGGGCGAGGTGGTGGGCTGGAGGTAAAAAGGAAACATCTCCGGTCCAATCCCAGAAGGGCCATCCTGGTCTGGTGGGAGAGAAGTCATTCCTGGGATCATCACACCATCTTTGCAATGGTGGAACAGAATGTTTTTGGCATTTCGACCACCGTGGCCAGAAGCAAAAGGACTTAGTAAGGGGTAGCCAAACATTTCTCGGGGTGTCTCACACTGAAGGCGATCATAGGTATGTGACACATTGTTGAAGTATTCTAACCAGGTGAGGAAGCCATACAGGTCACAGCCACAGTGGAAAGGGTTCGCAGCCAGTTCACACACCAACAGACGACTAAGAACTGTGAATGTGGACGGGTCAATGCGAGTGAGTTTGTTGGATGTCAAGTCAATGCTGCTGAGGCTAGGGCACTCCCAGAACGCATTGTTGGCAATGACTTCAATCATGTTGTGCTGAAGGAAGAGGTTTTGCAGGCGTCCAAGCCCTCTCATCATAGCTTCAGTTAAATTTGTCAACTTGTTGTAGCCCAGCTGAAGAACCTGAAACACAAAAAACAAGCACTGTGGTAGTTTCATATTAAAATCTACAGCCCTGACCTCAGAAAATGTTGTAATTTGCTCTACTGTTGTTACAGTTTTTATTTTAAATTGATCATTGTGCATTTAATAGTTTTGTTCTAAATCACATGTCAAATTCAAGGCTGTTGGGCTAAATGTCACCCACCATAGCATTCTATGTGATAAACTGATAAACTGCCTTTAAAATAAGTGTGTGCTGTTGACCAGAAACTAGGGGAGACTGGGGACAGTTGCAACACTTTTTGCATTTGACTCTGTTACTCAGAGATGGTTTGAATTAGACAAACCAAATTTTAATACAATAAACTTACATCTGTCTGTTAATAGTCAAAAACATTAATAGATGATTAAAGCATGTACATTCTTCACAATTTGCATTTGAAAATAAAAAGTCAGATGTTGCAACTGACCCCGGGGTGGGGACAGTTGCAACATTGTTTGGGAGTGGTTGCAACATATTATTTAACTTTAAATAAAAGTTTTATTATTTTTATATTTATATTATTGCTAAATTAATAAAAAAACTGTGTTATAATGATATTACAGTATTATTTATGTATTCTTTTTGATCAAATGATGAATATAGATTTGCCTTGATGAGTAGACCTTACAGATGTCAAAGACTCAAATTGACATAAAATACAGTTGGCTTTTTGAGACAAGAATAATAGAACAATTTGTGAGGCAATTAACTTTTGTTTTGCTTATTGTCACTGTGCGCCTACATTATGCAAAAATAACCTCAAAAACATTTTTTTTTCAAATAAATCCTGGAGCATTTTTTGAAAATGCTTACTTTTGCTTTGCAAGGTGGGGCCTCTAACTGAGCATGTACAGTGTGAGTGTCATCACTCTAGCTTGTTTTTTTTTTTTTTTTTTTTGGAGAAAAATGATGTGTTGCAACCATCCCTTGTTGCTTCTGTCCCCAGTCTCCCCTACATCTCCCATAATGCATGTTGATTATTTACTCACAAAATGACAGCATCCCTCCACTAGGTGAAGATGCACATGGTTCAGTAGCAGGTAGAATGTGAAATTTGCAGTGTAAAAACTCTATTTCACTGCATTTTCGCCAGATACTTTTGTTGTGGCCTAGTTGTTCTGGGAAATGGGGATTTCCCATTTGCAAGTAATACATTTAAACTGGAACGCCCCTTCAATAGGAATTCCCTGTCGGAAAGTGGGTTCAAAATTCAAGACAGCAGCCACTTATCACAACTCAACAGTGATTAAATCTCTCTTTTTATTTTAAATAGTATTTTTTGAAAATTTTTTTGTATTATTTATTGTACATTTAGTCAGTCGTATAGTACTTTTCAGTGTTTATATGATGGTGTGTTAAAATGCTGTTTCTATGCAGGAAATGAAACATAGAGCTCTGTTACTGTTTGCCAGCAATGCTCAGCCGTACAATAGATGAGGAATATGACGTTGAACTGGCCCTTTTATGGCAACTATAATGCTTGTATTTATGTTGGTGAAAATGAGTTTGACACCCTTGTAAAATCATATTGATTAAAAACATTGCATTTTGCATACTATTAGTCCCTTCAGAGAATAAGTTGCACAACCAGCCAAACTATGAAAAACGTGTGACTGATAGTCCAGAAAATACAGTATATACTTGAAAGTGCCCTTCCTCTATTTTTGTTGCCTTTAAATCTCACAACTAGTTTAACAGAAGAAGCTTTCCAAAGTCAATTTTAGCAAATACATTATACAGTTTTTTTAATCACCTGTAGATTGGCTTGTGCTGCAAAGGCTCCATCCTCAACATAGCTGATTTCATTCTTGGTGAGGTTTAGGTCAGTCAGGTTTGTGAAGCGGTACATGTTACTGAAAAGCACCACTTTCAGCTTGTTCTCGTTCAACCTCAGGTCATGGACTGTGTTGTTGATGTGCTGGGGTATAGTCTCATAGGGTGGCTGGTTCTGACTGCATATAGCTAGCCAAACGTAGCCTTTGTCCCCCTCAATAAGCCAGCAGTCCCCACTGGCCATGTCGGGGAAACAGGAGAAGAATAGTATGCAGGGAAGAAAAATAGGGAGGAGAGTAGAGGCTCCAGAAGCAGGCTGCATGATGTCAGTGCAAAGAAATGATGTTGAATAGAGGCTATAATCAGGGCAAAGATTCGGAGGGATGTGTTTGCAAAAGAGGGAAAAACAACAAAGAAACAGGAAGAAAAAATATCCCCTAAAAACTGGGTCTGGGTTTGTTGAAGCCTTCACAGAGACAGTCTCAGCATCCTTGTGATTAGCAGTGGACCCATTTTATGTCACAAGTTGTTGAACTGGAAGTTTAGGAGCCACAACTTGTCTTCATGGTCTCACTCTCTGTTAGCTTTACTTGTGCTTGACTTGACTGGATGGTTTCTTGGATCTGAAGAGAATAAGAAAAGAGAACATGAAGAGATTTGTGGAAAAAAATCTTAACCTTAATAAACAGGATTTAGCATATCACAAATTGTTTCCCGCTAGTAAATAAATGCAATAAATTTTAAGTTTATTGAGACTAATGAAAGTCAACATAAGACTCATCACACTTCAGTTGCATCTCCCTCACCTGTTGCATGACACTATGTAATCATCCCTATTCTTCACCTCAAAAGCCAACAAAGTTATAATGATCAAACAGATACTTAAAGTGTAAAATAAGCACCTGACAAAATCTTCTTAGCCAGAAGAGAATTGTTTCTTAGCATCAAAGTGCACCATTAATCCATCAGATACTGACAGCAGATTGTCTCCTCAAACATTGTTTTTCCTGTGACACCATTCTTGCCAAAACCAAAGCTTTCTAAGCCATCTGCATGCCATTTGAATAGCAGTCAAGCATTTTCATATGGGGTGGATTAGATGCTGATTGCATCATGACAAACATTGCTCTTGTGCCTGTTTTGTAGCAAAGAAAAACACACTTATGCACACATACTGAACAAAGACTCACATTAAAATGAGCATATGCTCTCTCAGAAAAATATGCGCAGGAACACGCAAACACACTCAAAATAATGCATGACCTTGTTTAACAATTTGTAAGCACACATTGAGGCAAATTTACATTCAGAGATAACACCAGAACAGTACATTTGTAAGGCAATACATCATGTATTTCAACCTGCTTTCTCATGTGTCACACGCATTTTAGAAATCCCAGATTATCTGAGAAAGAGGCCAAAAATGTTTCATGAGCTCCAAATACAGATTTCTTTCTAATTATGGCAAAGAATTGAACTCATTACACTTTATTCTAGTCCATGTTCCCTGGAGAACACAAGCAAAGAATCAAGTTCATCTTCTTTTCAGTGTGCTGCAGGAATTTAAAAGCACAAATCTAGCAAAATAATGTGTTGTATTTATCACTCTTATGCAGATTTCATTTTCTTTCTTTCTTTCTTTCTTTCTTTCTTTCTTTCTTTCTTTCTTTCTTTCTTTCTTTCT
>NW_013953655.1:13506-64370 GCF_001266775.1 Austrofundulus limnaeus
CCTAAATCACTCGTACGCACAACTTAAGAACAAATCTGTGCGTACGAACGGTTCTTGCATGAGGCCCAATGACTTTATTCCTATAGCACCTTTCACAGACATAAACATCACAATGTGCTTCACAGAGATCAAAATAGCTATATACAACAAAAACAGAGAATAAGTATAATCAAGAACAATTTAAATAAACAGAAAACAAGCTAACTTTGAATATTTTTCATTGAAACTAAGCACATATTTGCATGCACCTATTTCCCATTGTTGTAGTAATTGTTTTTTTAAATTTACTTATTGTTCTTAAAATTGGCAATAAACATTAAATGGAAAAATAAGTTTTATTATAGAGCCCTAGTACACATCCTTATATATAAAATGGGTAGATTTTTGGCAAGTTACCATATATTTTCTCCATAATACTAAAAAAAAGTTGTTCCTTTTTTCATGGTTTCTTAAAAATGACTTTGCCCTCAGGATATGGAAGGAGAACATTTCCTTGAAGGACCTTCAAAATAAAGGCGTTTGCCTTTTGAAGCTGCAGATAGGAAGTCAGTCCACAGGCCTGTATGGTCGCACAGTTGTTGTCTTAGAACCAAGGAAGCATCTTGGTTTTTTATCTCTTCCGAGCAACAGCTTCGGACCAGGTGAGATGAAAGACTAAACATCAGTGTTTCCAGGTCTTTGTTTGTTTGTTTGTTTGTTTTTGACTGTGGGGTTGGCTTTTTTTTTGTTCCAGGTGATATTGTTGGCTTGTATGACTCGTCTGAATGCTCTGCGACGTCACAGATATGCACAGGGATAGTAACAAGGGTCAGCCAAACATCTGTAAGTGTGGCCTTTGATGACTTGAAGGATGGCATCGGTTCTGACAGAGATGCTCTTTACAACCTGTTAAAGTTAGCCAATGATGTCACCTACAAACRAATGAAACGGTGAGTAGCATCTGTAATGTAAAACATTACTAATGTGTGTATAATGTATGATTTAACCATCATATTTCCCCTGTGTGTTTTCTGCATACAGTGCTTTAAATACATTAAATGGATACAGCAATGGACCAGCTGGAAATTTGATCAATGTTCTCTTTGGAGACACACAGCCTTCTTCTCACTCACAGCAGAGTGAGCGAAGCTTCACAAAATACATCTCAAACTAATAGAATATCTTGAAACCCCAATTAATGTTTGTGTTTCTGTTTTGTTTCATAAGATGAGGTTGAATTCTTTAACTCAGGCTTGGATGATTCACAAAGGGAGGCTGTCACCTTTGCTCTGTCTCAGAGGGAACTGGCTGTGATTCATGGACCTCCAGGCACTGGTAAAACAACCACTGTAGTTGAGATCATCCTGCAGGCAGTAAAACAAGGCCAAAAGGTACAAAACGTCTCGTTTATTTTAGTACAAATGTCTCAGACAGGCTCATTGTGATACCTGGGTTTTTGTGACTGCAGGTTCTCTGCTGTGCCCCATCAAATGTTGCAGTGGATAATTTAGTGGAAAGGTTAGCCTGCTGCAAGGCTAAAGTCCTGAGACTGGGTCACCCTGCTCGACTCCTGGAGTCCATCCAGAAACACTCTCTGGATGCTGTGCTCGCTCAGAGCGACAATGCAAACATCATTGCTGACATACGTCAAGATATCGACAAAGCATTTGTGAGTTTTATAGTTTAATTTGCACTCCTTTCACTATTTCACTTAAGTGTTATATTGTTTGGGTACATTTTTTCCTCTTATTTTTAAAGATGGGGATGAGGAAGATGTCAGTCAAAGGGGAAAGAGTAAACTATAAACGTGAAATAGGGGAGCTGAGAAAAGAGCTAAAAACCAGGGAGGCAACAGCCATCACCCAAATCCTGAAGAGTGCTGACGTTGTGCTGTCAACCAACACCGGTCAGTAGAGTCAGTCCTTTAACTGTAGCAGTGAAGGCGACGGGCAAACAGCGAGCACCTGTTTGTGTCTGCAGGAGCCTGTGATGACGGTCCTCTGAAGTTCCTGCCGGCGGAGCATTTTGATTGGGTGGTGATTGATGAGTGTGCTCAAGCCCTGGAGAGCAGCTGCTGGATCGCCTTGCTCCGAGCGCGCAAGTGCGTCCTGGCTGGAGACCACAAGCAGCTACCACCGACCATCAAATCACAAACGTAACATAACCTGTCCTGGTTTCATTCACCTTCAAGCATTTCATCTGAGCACCTTAACCGTATCATGCTTTTTTTTTTTTAATTAAATTATTTATCCTTGATCTAATGTTTGTTTTTTACTGTGGTTCAAATGTTTTTCTGGTGTTCACAATTACAGGGCTGCATCAAAAGGCTTATCTCTGAGCCTCATGGAACGACTGATCCAGATGTACGGAGACTCGGTGGTCCGTATGCTAACAGTTCAGTACCGCATGAACAGTGCCATCATGGAGTGGGCTTCCAAAAACATGTACAGTGGACGACTAACTGCTCACAGCTCAGTGGAGAGACATTTATTGAAGTGAGCTTCCATAACGTCATAGAAACGTGTCATGTTTCTGCACAGTCTCACTTTAAGAATGAAATGCTAAATGTGTTTTTGGTCCAACAGAGATCTACCTGGAGTCACTTGTGTGGAAGAAACCTGTACTCCCCTCCTTCTGATTGATACAGCAGGGTGTGGTCTGACTGAAATGGAGGTCACAGAGGAGCAGTCCAAAGGAAACCAAGGTTTAAACTAATTAAGATAAAGCTGAATGATCATATTCTGTTTGCTGTTGTGTGATTTAACAGTGTGTTCAATCTCACAGGTGAGGTTGACATTGTTGAGCTGCACATAAAAACCTTGACTGAAGCTGGAGTGAAAGCTAAAGATATCGCTGTTATCGCACCATATAATCTACAAGTAAGGCACAGATTCTTATTTTTTTTAAATTGTTTAGCAATTATTCCCCTCTGTTCCCCTTTGTGATGACATTTGTATCTATTTTGAAGTTATAATCTGTTACTAAGGCAGTTGCAGTGGGATACAAGGACAAAAATGCTGATGGTAAAGGAAATAAAAACCTATTTGGCTATAAAATGGCTACAATTTATTTTGTCAAAATTAATAAAAAATAAACATGAACTTAAAATTGATAATTGAATCAGGGCTTGAGTGAATCGTTACATCCCAATTGTTTGAACATCTTCGTTTCTTGAGATGAATGTACAATCTCATAAAAGTGAAAGTTTCAGAAAGAAATGCCAGCCTTGATGTTTGTTGTTGTTGTTGTTGTTGTTTTTGTTGTTGTTGTTGTTTAAAATTTTAAATCGAAAAAATATTTTAACCAATGTCATCGCAAAAGCAGAAACACGTTGGAATAATACCAGAAGAGTCTGCGTATATGATAATCAAAATATGATTTAATTGTGTGCAACAAACAAACAAAACTGAATCAGGAAGTTCTGCATGCTTGCGACTGAACGCGTCAGCAGAATACAGCCAATAATATACATCATGTCAACACCATGTGACAGTTTACAACCAATCACAGATTGCCAAATGTACTGTCCAGCCTATCACAAAGCTCCCAGCCCAAAGAGTCTGTTAGAGTTCAGTCCATTGCGGAGTCGTCCGGAGCCATCAGAAAGATAAGAGTGATGGACAGTGTCAAGGAGAAACAGATATAAATAATTAGACCATGACAACCAACATAAAATTATTATTACATATAATTAAACTAATTGTTACTGAAACCGTCAAGGATTCAATATCAGTGTTTTCATCTTTTTTATAAAGGTGGATCTTCTGCGTCAGAAACTTTCCTCACGACATCCAGAGCTGGAGATAAAGTCAGTGGATGGATTTCAGGGCAGAGAGAAAGAAGCTGTTGTGTTGTCTTTAGTTCGCTCCAACAGAAAAGGTAACGCCAGAAATGTAGGTTTCATTGATTGTGCCGTGTCTTCTGAGCAGGTGCAGTTTATTTATAAACATGTCTTTATTTAATTTTAGGGGAAGTTGGATTTCTGGCAGAGGACAGGAGGATAAATGTTGCCGTCACTCGTGCACGACGCCACGTTGCTGTAGTGTGCGACACACAAACTGTTCAGAATCATGCCTTCCTCAGATCCCTCATCACTCACATGACTGAATTCGGTGAAGTCAGGACGGCATTTGAATACCTTCCAGACATCGTGCCACAAAATTACAGCAGAGACCAGAAAGACACAAAGAGCACATCTGCTGCTACAAAACAGAAGGTCAAAGATCARCCTTCAAGTAAAGTGAAACAGAAAAGGCCTGCAGGTGTCAGCACGGTGGAACACACTGCGGGTTCACAGAATCACACGAAGTCCTGCTCATCATCAGCACCGAAAGAACAACAGCAGAGCAGCAGCAGGTACGCTGAAATCAGACAGCAGGTGGAGAACTTTCTAAAGGACTTGAACCAGAACGATTTACAGTTTCCGTCATCATTCAACTCCCACGACCGGCTGCTGGTCCATCAGATCTCTGAGGAGCTGGGTCTTGTTCATGAGAGCAGAGGTGAGGGCAGCGACAGGTATGTCACTGTCTCCAGGCCAGGGACCACAAAACCAACTGAGGAGCCAACACAAGAAGAAACCCGACCAGAAGAAAYCCAAACAGAAGAAACGGTCTCCGGTCTGCAGAGTGAACCATCACATCGGCCTTCATTAGACCTGAAAAGTTTACACCTGGAAAGAATGAAGCGAGAGCAGCAGAGAAGAGAAGAAACGGCTCAACAAAGAAAGCAACAGAAAAATGATCCCCCAGCTCCGAGCCAGCCGATGAAGAAGAGTAAAGGTTTATAATGAAAGTTAAAACCTCATAAAGTGATTTACTTGTACATTTGATACCAGTTTAACTCATTTCCCTCACAGGAAAGAACAAAACGAAGGCCGGCGCCTGTGACATCGCTGCCGCCGCCGCTCCGGAGGACGACTTCGACACTCTCATCAGTGCTGTCATGAAGGCCGACAGCATTTGTAGTTTTGTCAAGTGTAAAGCGTCCGTGTTAACACTCGGACAGCTTTGCATTTTCTGCAACAGGCAGTATTGTCTCAGTCATCATATACCAGAGGTAAGAGGCAACCAAGCAGCATTTGGTACAATTTTATTGTTTCGTATTTTGTGTTTATCAGGAATTTCACAGCATGGACAATGAGTCGGTGTAGTTATACATTTCTGTTACCATTATAAACATTTCTTAGGTTCATGGCTGTGGAGATAAGGCCAAGTCCCATGCTCGGCAGAGAATAAGCAAAGAAGGTGTTCTTTACGCTGGGAGTGGAAAGAAAGACAAATCGTTGGACCCCAGTAAGAAAGCACATCTGCAAAGAAAACTGGACTCTAAACTGAAAGATATGGCAACACAAAGAAAACCAAAGAACAAAGAGAGTTAATGTCACTAAATAAACACTAATTTAACTAATAATAAAACTACTCCTAATGTCTGAAGTCTTGTTTCTGTGTGTACCAGAGGTGGTGAGTGTATTGTTTTATTCTTTGTTCACTTTTAATGCCACTGGGCAGATGCTGAGGGGGCTGGCGTTTTTCCAGTCGTCACATAGTCCAACAGAGATGTAGGGGAAGATCTTCTCAGGGAAGACCTTCTCTGAGAATTTCTCCTTGAACGTATAGATCACAGAGGAGTCAGCTTTGTTACTGAATACTACCCTTCCCTTGTCGCAATCCAGCTCTATAGTGATCTTCTCAAGCGTGTGCTTCAAGGCGACCCTGGTCCGAGGCGAGTTCTGGGCCCAGACCGAGTCCTTGCTGCAGTAACCGATCACCCAGAAACCCTCGGCGGGGCTGAAGAAAACGGCGCTCTTTCTTTTGATGGACTCTCTGGCCACGCCCACGTACCAGTCTTTACCCTGGCCCAAGTCGACCGTCCAGCGGTGCTTTCCGGACGTAAAGCCACTGGCTCCCAGCACACACATGCCGCTGGTGCAGCGCTCGGGGTTATCGGGTAGAAGCAACTTGTTGCTGTACTGCACTCTGGTCAATCCTTGGGACAACTTCAGGTTAGCGTGAGCCGTGTTTGGATCCAGAATAACAGGAGCTGCAAAACAAAGTTCAGTGAATTGATGCTGTTGTATATCTCACAGTAAACTTTGTTTCTAACATTCGTTTGTTCACCCACTGTATATAACAACGTTCATCATCTTTTTCCAAACTTCATAGTCGAGTAATCCCAGATGTTTGGAAGAGTTGAGCAGAATGTCGTTGACACTCTCCGGGTCTGGGATTGTGGATGTGGCCCTGAAAATACGTTGAAGTTTTCACCACACTGTCTACTGGAAACAACCAATGGTGTATAAAGTACCACAAAGTGATACTTGAGTAAAAGTACAAGTATCTTACTAAAAAATTGGTAAAAGTTGAAGTCTCCTTTAGGAAAATTACTTGAGTAAAAGTCTTAAAGTATCTGATACTTTTTATACTTCAGCTAAAAAATAAAAAGTAAAATTATTGAATTAAAATGAGCAGTTAAATTTTCTGTAATGACATTTATTAGGTGGTGACCCCCCACCCCCTATGTATTAAAATAATTTATGTTAAATTTAAGATGTACTAGTTTAGCTGTTTCAATTTATATACTGTATCAAGGTTTACCAAACCTTTTTTACAATAAGCTGGAATAAAAACAAGCAAAATGAAATAAAAGTAACGACTTTCTACTTCTTTCCTTTCTTATAAAAATGTAAGGAGTAGAAAGTACAGAAAATTTTGTGAAAATGTAAGAAGTAGAAGTAAAAAGTAGGCTGAAAATAATTACTCAAGTAAAGTACAGACACCCAAAAATTCTACTTAAGTACAGTAAAGAAGTATTTGTACTTAGTTACTTTACAACTCTGGAAACAACAAGCGCTAAATATAGCAGATATTGGTTTGCACGTACTTTTTCTTTGTCTCCTTGTAGGCCTGAGTTTGAAAGAAGAAACACGTGTCGTCAGTGGAATTTTGCACTAGAAAAACATCACATGAGCTCTGAAGGAAGAGTTATTGAGATAGATGCAAACTTGTGTACAAATTAAAAAAATGATTTTAAAGATTGAAACAATAGAAACTAAAATGCATCAACGTATTTAGCACTTTTTTTTGAACCTCACTATTGCTGAGAGCAACTTTCCACATCAGTGTATTCAGATCCATTATCTTTTATTCACTTGTTCTTTTCAGCGTCAACTTTTCTTGCTCAGACCAACACCTTGCTCTACCAACTGAGTCACCTCTGTTTTTGCCTCCGGGTAAAAACACGATGCCCTTAAATAGATGTTTTATTCACAATAATGGGATTTTCAAGTGTAGGTGTGGAAGAAGACTCGTTTTCTGTTTTTTACTCAGAAACATCCCTCAGCAGTCAAATGATGAAAGTTGAAATAACTAKTTACAGTAACTGCATCACTTGAAGGAATGTTGTGAGAAAAAGGCCCTTTTTTTTTTGCCTGGAGCACAATTTTATCCCAAGTGCAAAAAAGAAGAATGCAGCCCCATATCATTATACTTCCACCTCTGTGCTTCACTGTCAAATCTGCTTAAAAGATCTCATTTCAAAAAATAAGTCTTAGTCACTCTTGAACAAATAATATTAAATCAGTCAGTCTTGTAATCAGCAAATGTTTGACTCTTAAACACTTTTGTAATGAGCTGAACTGTTCAAGTCACTCTGTGTGGCTGTAGCTGATTTACTCGTCTTGCTAGTTTGTGTGCATTTTAACAAACTGCTGTAATTTCCCAGACTGCTGTGTGTTTTTCCAGTAAATCAGTCTGTCATTATTTAGCAGACATTAAAATACTTGTTTCTCAGAGAGGAGATATTTTAGGATTAAAATGATTTTTTGTGGAACTGCAATTCTGTTTTTACCTTGAGGAATGACAAATCCTTTTCAAGGAGGACTTTGTCGATGTGGGAGATGGTGGAGAAGAGATATTTTATGTGCTCTTCTATGGTTTGGATCTTCTTGCTCATGAGCTCGGTCTTTGTTTCTTCTTCCTGATTGAGGACCCTCAGTCTCTTGCTTTCTTCTTCAGCGAGGAACCGGTGAAGCTTCTTGAACTCCTCTTTGATCGCTGCCTCAATTTGGGAGCTTTGGGTCTGTAAAGTTGGGGAAGTTGGTTATTTATCAGTGAGGATAAGTTGATGTTTGTGTCTCGTTGGTAGATTAAAAAAACTGGTAAAACTTTTTTCTTACCTTCAAGTATGTTTTTGTTTCCTCCCATTGCTGCTTTGTTTTGTTCATTAGTTTGACCTTTTTTTTCAAGCACTCCAGTAGTTCTGACATTTCAGTCTGAAAGTAAAACAAGTTAATGAGCAACTGTTTTGGAAGATTGCCTTTCAAATTATTCTGTTATTCTTTATTTATAATGAAGTCAGATTTAATTTCTGT
This sequence comes from Austrofundulus limnaeus, assembly GCF_001266775.1. Classification (NCBI taxonomy): domain Eukaryota; kingdom Metazoa; phylum Chordata; class Actinopteri; order Cyprinodontiformes; family Rivulidae; genus Austrofundulus; species Austrofundulus limnaeus. The sequence continues at coordinate 21,857 of NW_013953655.1, forward strand.
TCAATTCTGACATTTTTGGGTACATTTATTTATTTAAAGCATTTTAAATCTCTTCACTCAACCAGAAAATACTTTTTGTCTTTTGTCAGTTCCTCATACCTTTTTGGCCAGTGCTGCTTCCTCTACAGGGCAGCACTTGTGTGCTGTGTGCTGCTTTGATATCTGGCAGACCAGACAGATGGGCTCTTCGTCATTGTTACAAAACACCTTCAGCTTCTCGTGGTGAAGAACACACTCTGCTGAGTCCTCGACGGTGTTTCTTTCTTTAAAATCCTCCACAGCGCTCTGCAGGTCCAAGTTGATGGGAGGCAACCCAGAGGAGGACTCTTTGCCACACACAGGGCAGTTTTTGCATCTCTTCACCTCCCAGAACTTGTACAAGCACACTCTGCAGACGTTGTGGCCGCATATTAAAATGACAGGAAGGCAGTAGATGTCAGAGCACTGAGGACACAGCAGGTCCAAATCAGAGAAAGAGTTTGCTCCCAGCATGTTGAAGTGCTGCTGGAGAATGAAAGAACTCCCTCTCTGCTTGTTAGGGCCTTACCACAACACTGAGAAATGCAGACAAACTAGAGGAGCGGGTTAAAGATGCTCATCCGTGCTATTATTAGAAACATTTTTAAACATAAAGTAATCCATCTAAAAGAAACAATACATTTAATTTAAGTGTCCTTTATTCTTCAAAATGAAAGACACAATAATGGTTTGACTGTGTACACGTTTCAACAACAAATTTAAATATGCCTAGAAAAACATAAATCTGGGTTTAAACATTATGGTAATAAAGCATTTATCCTCAAAGTTTGGAGGAAAAAACAGAGGTAGTTTCAAAATATATTAAATATACTGTCAGTAAATCATGCTTCTTTATTTCCTGAATGAACTTGGATAACGTGACGCATCTGTTCATGTAACACACGATGGCTCGTCATCACGTCGTTGCATAAACCTTAAACATGAACTGGCTGGGGTCCAAATATGAGGCCAAGTTTCCCAAAAATGAACAGCACAAGTGGTTGTGCAACAAAACCTGTACTTTGATTTACTACGAGGAGAGAAACATAAAGTCTATTTAAAAGGAAACATATCACTTTTTGAGGATTAAAAAAAAGTTCAACAGCATTAGTTACATTTTCTTGATGCAGCTCCAAATAACTGACTTTTACTGTGCAACTGAACGCATCATCGTATGCCAACTCCAAGCACAGCCACCAAAACTAACATGTTCATGAGATAATAAACCACAATGTCTGAACAAGGATTATTTTAGWTGATCTGGCTTTCTGGTCAAAAGGAGAATTTAGTTCAATGCGAATCATTAAAATGGAATAACTGTAAAACTCTACTAAGAAAAGCTATAATAAAGGTGAAAGAAAAACAAATTGATGTATATATTTTTTACATTGTTGCTTGGCATCCTAAATAAAACATGCAGCCACTCACTGAGATAAAAGCCCAGATTTGTGTCATGACCCTCGATGCAGACAAAATGCAACCTGTGATAGAAAACAAATAATTTACAAGAAAACATACAGAATCTGTGCTTCTCCTTTAAAAAGTCATGTTATCTGTGTGATTGGTCAAAAGTCCAATGTGTCTTGTTCCTGCTCCCTCATCCCTAGCAATAAAGAAAAAAAAAAAGAAAAAGCTGCATGAACCTGTTTTGTGAAGACATACTAGTTTTAATGGTTAAGAGTTGAGTTTTATAAAAGATTTCAAACAAATCAACCTAAAGAAACGAATATGAGAAACATATGTACATGGTTACATTTGTATGAAATTATTACATCTCAGAAATGGCTCAACGGTTGTGAAAAAAGAATCAGATGATTTCTTAAAAAAGAAAAAAAAGAGATTTGACTTTGAAAATAGCAAGGTACAAGACTAAGATCACAAATTATTTTACCAAAGACAAATTAAATACAACTTTACTAAACAATTCTGATATAATGAGTACACTAAGCCAGAAATGTTGACAGTCCAGTTCTCCTGTAAATGTTGCAACAGATTTCCAGTCCTCAGAAACAATGACGATTCGTCAGCTTATCTGACTTTATACTCTTAGTTGAGCATCATCCTCCTGTGGGATGTTGCGATCAGAGTTTGCGAGCCCCYAGTCCAGGCCGCTCTGTTCAGCATCCTGTCGAGCAGAGCGGTAAAATGTTGCTCTTTTCAGAATTCCAGCACATCTCGAGGCTGCCTGCTTTGCTCACAGCAGGTCAGGAGCCTGTGAGGCATTGTGCTGCGTCTGCAGATCCAACACACTGTCCCTGCATTGCAAATCACACAAACCCRGGCTTTATGGAGGACTTGAAACATTTCGGACAGCCCTTTGTGCCGTTTGTCTGCAGACACCTGGAAACAAGAGTCAAAGAAATGAAATGACTTTTTTTTTCTGGAAGACTCTGTATTTCCATCAGCAGATACCTCTGTTAAAGTTGACAAAAACCTACTTGAGATGGAAAATGTGGGAGCAGGGTAATGCCTGCAGCTTCTGGTTCCTGTCCCCGATGGACTCTCCACACATGCCGCAGTAAAGCTCCAGCTCCTCGACACACTGCAGGAACTTCACCACCTCCTCTCTGAGCTCATTCTGCTGCTTCAGGTTTCGGTAGATGCCTTCACGCAGACAGTGAACCTTCAGAGTGAACAACTAATGTGCAAAAACACGGTGATCAGCGTAACATAAAGACTGCTTCTTCAATAAACACAGTTTCTACCAACGCTATTGGACCATTTAGAATTAATGGCTAATTTGAAAGTAATAAGTGGGGCTTCTGCAGAAAGATTATAAACAACATCTTACCTGATGCAGATAGCTTTTTGAACAACTTTAAAATGGAGAAAAAAGACTTTAAATCGAAACTGATTGATGAATTAACAGCTAGACCATGTTAAAAGTACCTCCAACCTTAAATATTACATTGAAAACTATATTGTGGCTAATTTGTAAATCATTACACCACCTGCAAATTTTGCATTACATGGTTATTTAATTCTACCACAGTTACTTTCAAGTACAACTGTACAACTTTCAGTCCACCCAAAGGAACTTACTGCAGGAATATTCTAATATTCCTGCTAGAATAAACATGAAATACATAAACGACAAAAGTGTAAAAGTTAAATAACATTTTAATTATGATTAAATTCTGAGTCTGAATTTGTTTTAAGACAGCAGTGATCCACTTTTATTTTAGCTCTGCTCCGAGTTAGCATCCACCTGTAAACGGCTCCTGTATAGCTGAAGATCTGGCAAGATGATGCCAACTTACTTTGTCCTTGATCCACTCAGAATTAAACTCTATTCATCCAAATTAAGGCTATTCAAGGAGCTATCTACGATAGGTAAGATATTAATTGGTAATAACCTCTCCACAAAACCAAACTTTAAAAAATCTTAATAATGCTTTTGTAAAATCTACAAATTCTTTTATGCCTTTTCTATTTTTAAAGAACAGAAGTTACCTTGGTTCCCATCCCATCTGCAAGTTCCTGTGCTCGTTGCAAGGACTCCAGTGCCTGCAGAGTATTCACAAACACCAAGTATTTACCACACTCTTAGAAAAAGTATGTTTGTTTTAGGATTTAAAAAGAACTCGTTAGGTTGGTTTTCCTCTAAGAACCTTGTCAAATTCTTTCTGCAGAAGCCAACACTTCGCAACTCCCAGGTAGACGTGTGCTTGTCCAAGACGGTTCCCAATCTCTGTCATTATCCCCAGTGAAGACTCGTAACGAGGGAACGCTTTCTGAATAGAGAAAAAAGAAAAACACACACTTGTCAAGAAAACCCCACCCAAAATCAGGAAATAAAACAAATCTTTTCACTTTTCTAAACACAGGTGACAATGTATAAATAAATACCTTGAAAACAGATGCACTTATACGGATACAACAGTGTCACTTACATCAACGTCATGCCTGTAGCGGTGAATATCTGCAAAGTTTAGTAAACACAAAGCTTGCAGAGGTCGGTCACCATGCTGCAGAGCAATCTTCATAGATTCCTGTTGAGGCACAAAACACAGAATATTTCAGAAGTGTTTTCCGTCCAACACATCATGCTCCACTACAGTGTGTCCTCTGAATAATAGATGTATGTTATCACAGACGCTTACAGTTTTCCTATGATTCAAAGAAAGGAGCAGTCAGGTGTGTGAGTGGTCACCTTTCTGCCTCACCTTGTGCTCTGGTACGTGGAATATGACAGGATGTGTAATCTGTTTGGCTAAATGTGTTTGGCAAAAGTAATAAATCTGAAACGCATCCTGCTCTCTTGTTACTTTACTTTTGCACTCCAAGGCATTGACATCAAGCTATTTTTCACCCTCAGTACATAATTAGAACAGGGTTAGGACTTAAGCCACCCTTTTCATTAACACTTAAAACCAGCGCCTCGGAGCATATTTTTGTCTGGGTCTTAGGGATCATGCAAGCGCAACAAATGGCACTTGCAGCTGTCTGCAGCCCTGTATTTACTGAATCTCTAGCACTGGCATCCAAACGGTACCTTGGCGAGGAAACCTAAACYGTGAAATTCTTCAAGTTGCGTAGGTTTCTCTCTGAGGAGAGCACCGAAGGCTTTAAAACAATACCTCGCAGCACTCCATGGCATCGGGGAGGCGCTCCAGTTTCCTGTAGGCCACAGACATGTGGTACTGACTCATGGCTCGATACTTCAGGCTCCAACTTTGGCCGTAATCATTGACGAGCTCGGCGGCCTTGCAGGGGAAGAACAGGGCTTTCTCATAGTCCTGTTGGCAGATWTGGACAATTAGCAGGAAGTCAGCAGACATGTTAAACGAGTGGCTRCAACAGTAACACTTATTCATCAACTGGTCTGAAACAGTGACTTTTTTGTGTTTGTTTATTAAAATAACACATTATTTAAATGCTGCTTCATCKTATTGTCACTGAAACTGATCCTCCCTGGGAAGCAAGGGGATTATATTAACAAATCTCATATGTCAAGGGTACAACATAAACCTCCTACCAGCCAGCCTACTTAGTTTACAGCCAGACAACTCTATAAGCCAACCACTTGTGACCGTTGCACTATACTCAACTATTATCATAAACTGTAAATAACTTGTTGATTGTAATTCATATCTCCTGTGTACCCTAATTTTTAAGTAAACGTACAAGAATCGATCTTGAATGAGCCAAAGCACTGATCTGTGAACCAACCAGATTGTTTCATCAGCATCAGTACCTTCAGCTGAACATAGATGTTTCCTAGACTGCAGCAGACTCTGCACTCCAGCATCTTGTCGTCGTTGTTGTGCGCGTAGCGTAGGGCCTTCTCGTAGCTCTCCAGCGCTTTCTGGAAGACGCTGAGACCCAAGTAGGCGTTGCCCATGCTCAGACACACCTGGCCGTTGAGCTGCAGGCTCACGGTGGTGCCCTGCATGTTTAGGCAAGTCTTACAGTAGGAGACAGTTTTCTGGAAGTCGCACAGCTTCTCGTTGCTGCGYGCCAAGTTCAGGTAGCCTTCAGTCAGGTAGTCCGGGTCCTCCATTTCTCTGGCTGTGTCAATCTGATCGAGGGCATACTGAAGAATACATGTTGAAAAGGAGAATAGATGCTGCAGGTAAGTCACGTATCATCSTTTGAGGAAAGTTATATTGTTAGTCATGAGACCCCTTTCTTTTTTAAAGTCTTCATTAAAACTGGGGTTGTAGGTGGCGTTGGGATGATTATGTCAACAAGACACCCAACGCTGATTCTAAGGTTGCAAGGCACTTATTTACTCTGCATTGCATGGAAGCCACAAATTAACCCATGCTTCAACAGAAGACTGCAAATGGAAGATGGTTACCTTTGATCTCTTTGAATTCACTGATTGTAGAAGCGCTAAAATGCTACTACAGCAGAACTGCATCTGCCCTGAGCTGACGTGTTGACATATGAAACGAGATGTTCCGTAACATATTCGTGCGCGGATTTGCAACCATGCACCAGTTGCATCATGCAAATATTACACAAAGTAAAAATATGAAATAAAAATGTAAAATGTGAAGACGTTTGGGCTATTTTCACAACCCCAATGTTTGAAGGTTTGATGGCATTTGACTTCTCATGAAGCACTCTGTTGTTTTGGAATCTTACCTTGAGCATGTCTTTGTATTTTCCCATTTCTGAGTGAGCTGTGATCAGGCACCCCAACACTCGAAACTTCCCTCCAGGATCTGAGGTCTTTTCCAACACTTTCGTCCACACATGCAGGGCTTTGTCAGTCTGATTGGACTGATACAACTTCAGGCCCTTCTCTATCTGCTGCTTGGTTTGGTCCTGGCCCATCTCTGGTTCAAGGCGCCTCATAAAAATATTCATTCGTTTAGGCCATGCACGTCGAGTGAGGTAGGAAGAAAGCAGATCCTTCCCATGCACAGTACAACTTTAAAGAAGATCCCTTGAAGATGATCCTCAGGGGACGTCGATGCCAAAGGGCCTACTAGGTCCAGCTCTATCAGCTCCGGCTGTGCTGAGACGGAGGGGAAACCAAATCCAAGAAAGAAGATCGGCGACACGCAAAGACCATTCTTAACAAACGCTTTGAGACCTGGAGATCCAGAAGAGCATCATCTCCGTTCAGCCATGTGACGATCCTGTTTCATCATCAAAAGACTCGATGCAAAATTTCTCTCTTGGATTTCCGTTTGAAAAACACCAAAGAAACATGTATCCCAGCTGAGTACAAGATGTAGTGTCCCAGAATATCCACTCCCTCTACACCCAGGCCAAAGGAATTCTTAGCACCCCCGCGTCCAGCCCCCTCCACCTTCCTCCTCCTGCTGCAGCTACAGCAGATGGCCATGTCACTCTAGACCATGTGTCCCTTCAGGAATTATGTTCTGCCCTCAGCAAACCGTCCCAAGGTCAATACAGCTCCTAGCAATCTACCTTCCAACGAAACATTCCTGACTGACCAACACCAGACCACAAGTTTCTACGTCACAAACTTCTGCAGCATCAAAAACATCCACAAACGGGTCTGGCGGCGAGTCTCGTGTGTGAGGCTGTGGAATGTCATCTGGAGGCTAAACACAGCTTTATTTTTTCACAATCAAATGACTGCAAATCTGACGGGGCTCGTTACAACTCTAAGTTCCTATTGGGAGTCCTTCTGCGTACCCCCCACCCACCTGCCCCCTCCCAGCCTTCATCTTGGTGTCAGCAACTGATGCTCAGAATAGTTCGGAGTCTGACATGTTCCTGAGCTTGGGTTTCAGCTGCACATCAATGGCTCCTCTGTAGTAGCTTTCTGTCCAGTGCTTTTTGAAAACGGAAACTAAATTACGGATTTTCTTTCTTTGGTTGGGGGGGGGGGGATTATGTACGTTCCAGGCACATAGTTCAGTTCTGTACCACAATCAAGTAACTATGTTCCCATTAATTATGAAAATGTTGCACATATCAAAAACAAATTTGATTTTGCAACATAGCCTATCTAAACGCCTTGAAATTGGCCTCTGTCTCTTTAAGAACCTTCTACTGTTTCTGACACTTCCACTTCAGCATGTCTTCACAACAATGCTCTGTGGGGCGGGAGCTCAGCTGTAGACTGAGCTCCAGGGAGGGGCTTTGTGTAAAGAGGTGGTGCTTTGTACCAGCAAGTTTAGGCAGCTCCACATGGCTACCACAAGAGGTTCAATGAATCAAAGCAACACTCTGGTATGCTTTTGATGAGGGAATGACAAGCTCAAAAAAGTCAGTTTTGGATATCAGCCCCCCTTTAAGCCTTTGTTGAAGGAATGTTTCTTAAACTGTGAAAAACCCAAGAGTTGAAATAAAAAAGGTGACATTTTGTGGGGAAATTTTAACATTTTATATAATAGTCAACATAATTTCCAGCATACCTAAAAATATTGTAAAAATTAAAAAGTTACAAAACATCTCTGACATTACATTTATGAATACAAACTTCAAACTGTTACATTTATTCGGTCAAATCGGCGTGATAATCACAATATAGTGAAAGGCGTTTCCCACTGAATTGGTTCATGTAGATCTGTAAACAAGCAGGAAACAACAGCTTAGTTCATCACTGGTCACAGCATCACCACAGGTTTACTCCTCAGAAAGAGGCCCACAATGATATACTGGAAAAGAARCGACAGACAACTGAATTATCTTCACCAGGCCGGAATGAGCAACGCAGCTGAATAAATATGTCTTTATCAGCCGTCACAGGATGGCTGGAGAGTGAAGTCATGAAATCAGTGTGAAAATCTTTAGGTCATGCCAAAACAAACTGCCAGTTTGTGAGGAGGATCTTTATGCCTCTGATGAAGGAAACCACAGACGTGGCCGGGTTAAACTTTAGTGTGTTAGCGTCGCCTTTTTTGCATTTGTCTCTGAAGACGTATATGTAGCCGTTACAGCTGGCCACCTTCCACAGTGACGGGATGCAGCTCCAGACCTCAGGGAAACGCAGGCGCGTGAAGCTCTCCAGCAGGGGGTTGTAGCACACCAGGGAGTCTCCTTCCCCTACAATGAAGATCACATCCATGTGGACGGCAGCGTGCATGCAGCCCGCAAACGGCAGCATGTAGGGTTTGATCTGGCACCTTTTGGAGGACGTGTCGAAGCACTGAATGAGACGAGACGGCTTCGTGAAAAAGTCCATGTCGTTTTCCTCCCCTCCGAGCAGGTAGATGGTTCCTCCCAGGTTAACGCCAGCGGCCCCGGACACCGCCGTGTCCAGCTGGCTGGTCTCTGTCCACACGTTGTCCTTCACCGTGTAGTAGATGACGGCGTTCGAGAGCGTGTCCTGCAGCGTCTTACCTCCCAGCGAGTAGATGGCGTCCTGGGTGGAGACGGAGACCATGGTGTGGTGGAGGCGGTCGCGGGGCAGTGGTGCACAGCGCTCCCAGTCCATAGTGTGCATGTTGCACTTCCACATGCGGCGAGGGATGGACCCGCCTACCACGTACAGGTCACCGCCGTGTTTGCAGGCAGCGGTGATCTGATGGCACAAACTGTTCTGTCCRCTCACACTGATGGCATCGTCCTCATCGCAGTGCAGCGACACGGCGAGGGAGTGAGTCCGGGTCTCCTCTTTACCAATCAGGTAAATATGGACATTCTCCCCAATTTCCTATAAAMCAAACAGAYGCATCTGAGACACGAATATTCTTCWTAAGTGCATCATTAATGTTATAAAAAAGACAAAACATTAGATCTGATAATTCAGCCCCTTTTGGAGGATTATATGATTTTTTCTGAACGTTATTAAAGCCCACTGTGAAAATACTACTGGTTGAACACCCATAAGGAGAAACTACCTTAAGATTCTCTTGAAGGATGCAAGAAAACTCCTCTCTCTCAACCTTGTTGTGGTTAATCCACGACTCGATGGCCATCATTGGATTCTGGGAGGTTGGAACACCATCTGAACACAAACACAAGGCCCTTCAATTAAACTCATAAAAGTTGATGTTCATCTGTTAGCTGCTCCTTTCTGTGGGGAGTCGGCACAGTAAGCAAAGATGCCACTCTTGACTCAACATGGGCTCAAACGTGCAACCTCTGAATAATTAAACTGATGTTTTAAAGTAGATGTATTCTTTTAAATCCTTCTCTTTCACATTTAAATCATTCAGTTGGGACCTACACTCACCGGCCACTTTATTAGGTACACCACGCTAGTAACGGGTTGGACCCCCTTTTGCCTTCAGAACTGCCTCAATTCTTCGTGGCATAGATTCAACAAGGTGCTGGAAGCATTCCTGAGATTTTGGTCCATATTGACATGATGGCATCACACAGTTGCCGCAGATTTGTCGGCTGCACATCCATGATGCGAATCTCCCGTTCCACCACATCCCAAAGATGCTCTATTGGATTGAGATCTGGTTACTGTGGAGGCCATTTGAGTACAGTGAACTCATTGTCATGTTCAAGAAACCAGTCTGAGATGATTCCAGCTTTATGACATGGCACATTATCCTGCTGAAAGTAGCCATCAGATGTTGGGTACATTGTGGTCATAAAGGGATGGACATGGTCAGCAACAATACTCAGGTAGGCTGTGATGTTGCAACGATGCTCAATTGGTACCAAGGGGCCCAAAGAGTGCCAAGAAAAGATTCCCCACACCATGACACCACCATCACCAGCCTGAACCGTTGATACAAGGCAGGATGGATCCATGCTTTCATGTTGTTGACGCCAAATTCTGACCCTACCATCCGAATGTCGCAGCAGAAATCGAGACTCATCAGACCAGGCAACGTTTTTCCAATCTTCTCTTGTCCAATTTCGATGAGCTTGTGCAAATTGTAGCCTCAGTTTCCTGTTCTTAGCTGAAAGGAGTGGCACCCGGTGTGGTCTTCTGCTGCTGAAGCCCATCTGCCTCAAAGTTCGACGTACTGTGCGTTCAGAGATGCTCTTCTGCCTACCTTGGTTGTAACGGGTGGTTATTTGAGTCACTGTTGCCTTTCTATCAGCTCGAACCAGTCTGCCCATTCTCCTCTGATCTCTGGCATCAACAAGGCATTTCCGCCCACAGGACTGCCGCTCACTGGATGTTTTTTCTTTTTCGGACCATTCTCTGTAAACCCTAGAGATGGTTGTGCGTGAAAATCCCAGTAGATCAGCAGTTTCTGAAATACTCAGACCAGCCCTTCTGGCACCAACAACCATGCCACGTTCAAAGGCACTCAAATCACCTTTCTTCCCCATACTGATGCTCGGTTTGAACTGCAGGAGATTGTCTTGACCATGTCTACATGCCTAAATGCACTGAGTTGCCGCCATTTGATTGGCTGATTAGAAATTAAGTGTTAACGAGCAGTTGGACAGGTGTACCTAATAAAGTGGCCGGTGAGTGTATATAAAGAGGAATCTGAAATAAAATGCAGATTTTTTTTGGAAGAATTGTCTACATTTTAGTGTTTACATTGTTCCACTTTGAAACAAACACAGGATAATAAAAACATCTAAAACTGATGGTTAATGTGGACATCTGAACTTTAAAAAACTGAGGTTATTTTTTTTAAATAAGAAATTCTAATTTGGGTAGGACATAAAGCTGTAATACCCTTGATGATGTCCAAAAGGAGACACAGAGGCAGATTGAGATATTCTTCAGTTTGCTGTAGTTGAGCAAGATGGATTTTTGCGCACTGTTTGGCTGCTGTGTACAGCTCCTGGTCACTGTGTCTGTCTGCGAGCCACATCACCTAGACAAAAACGAAAAACTCAGTCTACATAAACACCGTGAAATCACACAGACTGTTACATTAATGGAGGGGGAGAAATCACCTGTAAGCAGTTCTTGACCTCCACTGTTCGTGAGAGGAAGCGGGAGCATTCCTCAAAGAGAGCCGTCAGCTGGTACATGTCTGCCATTTCATAAGTGTCCTGCAGCTCCTCCACCCTTAGTTTGATCGTGCCGTGATAGATGTARTCGATCAGCAGCTGAAAGACCGTGGCGCTAACGTCCTTCAGCTCGATAGTGCGGTTGTGGGACTCCTTAAGGTTGGATGTAAACATCGAGCGAAAGAAACTGCTCTGTGCAGACAGCACCAGTCGATGCAGATGAAACTCTTTGTCGTCTACAATGATGGTGACATCAGCAAAGAGTCCGCCTTCAAGGCACAAGTCCATGATGCTCTTCACCACCCGACTGGAGTGAGATCGGTCAGTAAAGGTGTATCCCAGGAAGTAGTTCTCCTCTCCCACAGAGCCTCCGGCATTGAGGCCACCTTCCTCGTTGGTCTCCATATCTGCTGCTTACTCTGCTGAGACCCAAAAAAATAACATTAAAACTCAGATTCTAATTTCTTTATAAGAAAAGCTGATCTAACAATTGTAAAATAAACACCACTTTCCCTTGGGTTAAGTAGTAAAACTCGCACGATTAAATTCTAGCTGCATTTTGATGGCAGTAGGCGAGCTCTAAACACGTTTCATTAAACTTTTGTTTAATTACGTAAGTAATTCAAAACGTGCTGATACAATGAATATGTCACACAAACTAAATACAGTAGATAACTAATTGTTTTGTAGGGTTAGTTGTTAATTGAATCTTCTACAAGAAGTGTAACAGCAGGTCTAATATATCGCTATTAAAACAACTTTACACTAAAATCTTAAGAAAAAAAGCATTTTGAAGAATGACGCATTTTAAACAGGGTTTATACATTCTGTGTTATTAATTTAATATCACATGACGGCAGAAAATCTGTAAATGAAAAACCACTGAAGCTAATGAAATGATGATTGGCTAACATGTGTTGTGCTAACGCTAGCTGCTGTGTTCGTGTTATATCTGGCATTAGCTTCCTGCTGTTTTCTCTGCAGCAAAATAAACCATTGTTTTACAGAGCTAAAGTTACACTAAGGTCAGGGACGCTTAAAGACGACAAGCTTAAGTGGCGGTTACCTTTAATCCCACTACTGCTACATCAGAATCAGCAATTTTGCACCGGAAGTAAATAAATCTCGTTGAGCTGGCCTGGCGATGACAGCTAGCATCAAACGCTTACTGCCACCGTGTGGCCGAACTSTGATACTGCAACTTCTGAAGGCCTGCTGAAGAGAACATGTAGAACATACCAAAAGAAATAAAAAAATAAATGTATTTATTTACAAACGCTTAAAGTTATGTATTTAACTTAAAGTACATAATTGCACATATTAAAAGCTGGATATGAGAGATGACATACTTAAAAAACTTTTTTTATTGTTATTATTTCGTGCCAGAAACAAGATTTAAATAAATAAGGACAGGGCAGCAAAATTATTCATCTAAATTTTAAAACAAAGAGACAAACAAAGCATAGGACTAGAGGAAGTAATTTTTTTTAAGTCATACCAACTACATTTTACACACTTATAAAATAAAATAAAATAAAAACTTGGTTTTCTAAGCAATCTACCTGCACATTTCACATCAGATGACCAGCAAGAAGCAACACTGAGAATGAAAATCCCTTGAACTTAGAACTAATCTAAAACATATCTACTTCCACCCCTAAATTTAAAAAGATTGAAACTCYGCACTATTTAGTTAGCTCATACAGATTTAGTTTTTTTGTTTGCATTTTTTTTTTACTGGTGCTTTAAAATTCCACAATAAAAAGGAAAAAAAAGAATATACACGTAGCTTTAGTGAAACCTTCAGGCTACAGGAAGTTTTTTTCAGCAGGTATTAAGTGTTCCCAAACTACTACTGACTCTTCGGTGGATATTTTTCAGCAGTCTGGCTTTTAGTGCCTTTTTTTTCCAAGCTGGAAAAAATGTGAGGAATTCGAAAAARAAGAAAGAAAAAAAGAAAAAGAAAAAAAGAGCAGAGGTATAAGAGATGTAGAGTCTTTATTTATTGTCACACAGAGAAGAATGAAGTCACATCTACAGATCAGGCTCCTGATTATTTTGTTGCTTTGGTTTGATAAGGTGCTTCAGGGTGAGTAAAAAACAAACAAAAAAATCTAACAACAGAGATTTGATTCAAACGTTTTATTACTTTAAGATCGTTCATGCACTGTGAAAGTGCGTCACAGACATTCAGTAATATTTATGTGCATGGATACATTAAAATGTAACATTTTGAGTGACTTCCTCTTTAGATGTTGCTGGAGGCACAAGGCCAATGTCTCATACTGCCTCATCCGTCTCTGATGCAAACCTCATGTTTGAGGTACATTTTTGTTTTATGCCGATTTAAATGTGCATGAAAATAATTGAGCTGGTTTCTCTCGAGCTGATGCAAAAACTATTTTTACGGCTTCGTTTGCAGTTGTTGTTGGGTGGGGTGGCCATAGACCAGGACAGGGTCTTCCTCCTGGATGAGGAGATGGCATCGATGAGGAAAGGGCGGCAATTTTTGGCTCAGATCAACGACGGAATCCCCAAAAGCTTGAGCTCCACGGAGCTCATGGTGCGGGCTCATCGGACAAAAGCTCTGAGTCCGGATCAGTTTGACAATCTGGTCCTGAGCCTGGTGTACTCGGCCCACCAGGCTCGGGTTCAGGAGAGCGAGGAACAGCGGCAGGCGTGGGGCGGAGTGCTCCTCCAGCTGGCAAACATCACCGTCTATGAACTACGTGGAAGTTTCCTCTTCAGTTACTCCTGAAAACCAGCCTGCAGTTAAAAGATGCTGACCAGCAGCTTTTAATTTGACTTTTGTCCCTTTTTTAATCACCTAAGAATTTCTAAAAGTACAAAAAAATGACTTAGCCATGTATGAATAAATGTATTTATTGTAATAAAGTAGAAAAACAACAGGTTTCAAAAGTGTCAAGAACATTTTTAAAAACATGCAAACAATCCCTGATGTTATGAACAAATAAATTTCTTAATCTGACTCTGTTTACTTCTTCCTCTTGGTCTGAGCTGGTTTTTGTTTAGTGCACCCAGTCTTGGTTTTGGTCTCAGTCTCTTCCAGAGAAGCGAGTTTCTTCTTGAGCTTTGCATCCGCAGCTGAACCTTTGCGGTCTCTGCTGGAGCGCTGCTGACTCCTCCTCTGGCCCCGCGACAAACCGGACGAAGTCGGCATTTCTTCCTGCGGTTTTTGCCCATCGCCGAGCAGCGACTCGTCGTGGTCCCAGAGCAGCAGCGTGACGCCTGCGAGAGAGGGAGACACGGTTTAATAAAACGCCTCTGATTGGATTCAAGGTCAACGGTCTACAACGTGCTTACCCATGCCAGATCCAATCACATCACCCCTTGGACTGAATTTATTGACCTGCAAGACCAAACAAACAAAAAAATTAAAGATAATTATAAATGTTGTATTTTTATACATTCATCCTTTGATAAATGACTCACAGATTTGATCCCTGAGGCGACKGGATCGTACAACTGGAACACGAGCTCGCCACTGTTGGAGTCAAAGATGTCGATGGTTTTCTCATCGCCAGTGCAGATCCGGTCATCAGGGTAGCGCCCAGCCACAATCAGGTCATATATGGGATGCCACGTGGCCTACACGACAATTAGACCTTTACAAATGACATCCCACTAATGTAAACAAATTAATATTTTTTACAGGATAAAACTAACTTTGATGGGTGTGAGGTGCTGAAACTGTCTGTGTGGGTGCTGAATGATCTGCTGAGGCTTGGTCCAGTCACAGGAAGCGTAAACACGGATCTGGTCGTTCTGATCTGTGGTGAGCAGCTTGGAGCAGTCCGACGGATTGAAATAGGCTGCGAGGAAAAAAAAACAAAAAAACTTATTCAACTGGTTAAAGACAGTCAGCAAATTGCTGCAAATAAAGCAGAACAAAGCTAAATATCTAAGCTGTTTCTAGATGGCTTTGGTCACATGACCTGCTGTCCACCTTTCTCTGATTCTCTCCCTGATGTTTTCTGTGAGCAAACATCATCCTGAGATTATTTAATATAGACAGGGTCCCACTAACAGCAGAGCAAAGTTTAAACAGAATATATGCATCAAGTCAGTAATAGTCTGTTTTACTCTATTAAAAACCTGTTCAAGTTTACCTATTTTTTTAAAATTATTTTAATACATTTTCCTTCATTTTAGGCAATAATCCGACATTTACTTTATTATAGGACAGCATTATATTAAAAACAGTTTTAGAATACAATGTTAATAAATATCTATAATTAAAGACCATTAAACATTTGAGGGATATATCACCTGTTGCCTTTCACATCAGAGTTTGTAGTCACTTTGATCAAATATAAAAACAAGTGTTGTGAATGACTCTTGGTTATTATCTCAAATAAAACTAAATAAATCTGTCTTCGGTTATTTCTTTCTGACAGTTTCATTAAATGTGTCCAGCAGAGCAGTTTCAAACCTTTATGTTAGTTAAAAAGAATTTGGTTTAAACAAAATCTGACCTGAGTTGACAGCTTTCTCGTGAGGTAATTCGTAAAGGAAGCTTTTCTTGTCTTTGAGGTTCCTCAGGTCCCAGAGCTTCACTGTGTGGTCCACTGAGGCCGTCGCCAGCAACCAGTCGTACCGWGGGTTAAACTCTGCGTGGGTCACTTTGGCTCTGTGCAGCTTATCACTAAAAATCTTTAAAAAACACACAAAGCAGAGGTAAATCACTAACTGAACAAATACAACACTCTGCTTCAAGCCTTAAAAATATACAAATAATTCCATTATTAAATAAAATGCATTCAAACCTCCAAGCAATTAAACAGAATTTTTCTAATAATTTTTAAATTAAAGTGTAGGTGTGTTCAACTTAAAACATACTGGATAACTTCAAACTTTTTTTTTTGTTCCGCTCTCGGAGGCGCAAGACGCTTTTTCCTTCTCTCCTGCCCTTCTTTATCTTCCCTGCTTTGCTGCTCGGAGCCTTCTCTAAGTTTTCATCCGAAACCAGAAATTATGGATATTTTTATTATTTTTATGGATTTGGTTAGCTGGTCTCTTAATACATTTTTTTGGAACAAAGTTTTCTTCCATAGGAGGACATGTCAAAGGTGGGACCTCTGTTCTGGATATATATTTGGATTCCGATCACTGGATTCTACAGATTGGCTTGGTGGTCTCCTGGTGTTCTACAAACAGCGTCGGTGGCTGTTCATTTCCTGGCTGCCTGACCATTATGAAGGATGGCCGTACTATCAGCACTCGGACATTTGCCTTGTGCAAGCTGGACTCAGTCTGAGAGTGGTTCTGCTGAGGGTCGTGGGCCGGCTGTGGTCCCTGGACTTTGCTGGCCAGATGGAATTGATCTTGGGGAAAGCTGATAGTACGGCTCGGCGGAATTTGTCCACACTATTTGTCTGATTGGATTCACCACCTTGAGATGTACCAGCAGACATTAAGGCTGAGGGAAAATTGTTATTGTCTGCTTGGCTCTTCTGTTCCCAAAACAACTGATTACAGAATTTGGCTCTCCCCTACATGGCCTTGAGCTGTTGGACTAAATTCTTCCTGGATTTTTACGTCGACTGAGGTCTGCCCCCCCACCAACACCCGTCTGTGATCTGGTTCCTGGAGCAAGCAGAGGGCCACACAGAATGAACAGTTAACATCCATATTCTGGACTATGGCTGCACGGGTTTTGGGGACTCGATTCTTTGGGCTCATTCTTCAGATATTCACACAAGCATACAACACTCATGGCTTCATCAGATACACACACCCCTAAACTCACTTACTCCTCTGGCTAATAAATGTGCTCTACGCAGAGGKTTTTTTTTTATAAACACCATAGTGTGTCACATTGTTGATATAATATGATGTTTTTTTCCCACTCATCTTCCCTTATGTGGTCTTTAGTTTTTCTTTTAAGGGTTGTGCCTCCTCATGAAGACTTCTTGATGATGATCCTTGTTCTGTGCAGGGTCTGTGTCTGCATGACTCAGAGYACCTGTTCTCCTATGTTTGTTATGTTCTGTCTTCTTCTGAATGACTGTTCTGAGCTATAATTTCATTGTGCTCTGTACGATGACAATAAAGGTCTAATCTAATCTAATCATTTCAACATACCTTGTTTAGCTTTATAAATGAAATAAGACTTGTGATTTAAAACCTCGAGATAAACCAGAATCCTGATCCTCTTTTTGCACAGATTTCTGCACTGATCTGCAGACAGCAACAAAAAGCGTTCCTAACCTGTTAAAATATCACCAAGATATTGTTTTTTTCTAAAGTAAGGAACAAATTATCTTTCATTTTGTTACATGTGGTTTGATTGAACTCATTGATGTACTCCTTATTTCTAAGTAAMTCTGTTGATTTTAAAAGCTTTACTTATTTCTCAGAGTCCAGTTTATTTCAGCAACACTTCCAGGTTACTTTATACCATCTCTCCAATTTAACTTGAGCTTATAAAAAAGACCAGACAAAAGCACTGAGACAAAAATGTGTCTTATTCCAAAAACAAATAAAATCCTCATTTCAAACAAGCTGTAATGATGTAGAGTCAAAACTGAAGAAAATGTATCAGTATTTGCCATCAGACCTGAATGTAACTACATTTGCGCCTCTCTTTAAAAAACAAAAACAAAACAAAACAAAAAAAAATCTACCTTTTGACCATCCAACCCAAGAAGCAGGAGTTGTCCTATATTGTCTCCGGTGACGAGCATCTGTCGACTCACAGACACGTCGAGACAACAGTACCAAAGGCTGCAAAACAAAACATTTAAACAACAACAAAACCATTTTACACAATTTACAGGATACAGGTGATCAATTAGGTTTTAATAACAGTTCTTGGTAAAATTTGCTGACAAAACCTTTTACATTCTGTGAAGTGTGGCTCAGCTAACAAAACGGCCCTCAATTATTTTTTAAATATTTTATTTAAAAGCATTCAGACGTTTGGAAGTGAGGTTTTGTGGAAACATTTATGAACAGTTAATATCTTACCTGTTTAGGGAAAAGTTTTCAAATAACCCAAGTTTAGAAAAGATGGCAGCTATTAAYGCATTTGGACTAGCCGACAGCTCAATCAGATCAAAATGACACTATATTGCCAAACTGAGGTCGATTAAAGAGCGAGAAGGGGGTCTCTGCAGTCACAAAGTGGGAGTTTCTTGGGTTTGTGGGAGGAGTTTTGGTAAACAGTGATTGGCCGGATTGACTTGAGGGGGAAGTTAAAGATGAAGTAATGACTGATGTAGGGGTCACCTCGAGTTAAATTATCAAGGAAACTGTCTTGGACCTCAGACCTCTGATGGGCCTTTAAAGGGACAAAAACTCTGTTCCACTTAGAACTGAATTTAGGCCACCTCAGGTCACCTTAACTTGTCAAAGAGACATTCTCTTTCTCTTAATCAGATAATAGACAGAAGAATCTTCTTTTTATTTGATTTATTGTTCTCGTAACTGAAAGTTATTACGCATTTTGATAATCAGAGAATGTTTATCAAAGTTACAGGAGGAAAGAGGACAGATCTCTTTTCTCCCTCAGTGTGATTTCAGCTACTGTATGTTTGAATTTAAACAGTTCTCTTTCATAGCATTCGTTTTGTGTCTCACATTGGGAACGCCTTCGGTGTGATCTCATCAGAAGCTCATATTACATTACACCAGCCAGGATTGGCTGGAAATCAGCCTGTCAGTGACAAGGAGGGCCACGACCCTCCCCCTATATATAGGGCTGTTCCTGCACTGACAGGTTATTCAAAAATCTCTTCTCGCAACGAGCAGAAGTGCCACCAGCTCTCTCCAGGTACTGCCTCTTCTCAGAGCCTAGCTAAACTGTCCATAGACTCGTGCGCAAGTGCGGTCGCTGGGCGCTTTGCTCTGGGTTAGCACAGCACCGCACAGAGTGTCTGGTTATCGGTAGCAATACCATAAAAAAAAAAGTAGCAATACTTTTATAAGTAGCAATACTTTAACTGTTTGAGCTACCCCAACGGGAAGTCACAACACTCACCCCGAAGCCTAGCCATACCTGGTTAGCCTAGCTCTCACCAGCTAACGTAGCTTCAAACATCTCCCTGGAACATAGAGGCCGCGGGGGCTTCAGCAAAACCAGTGGAGGGCCCACAGCCACGGGCCTGCCCGTGTGGCAATAAAATATCAAGCTGGGACACCCACCCAACCTGTGTGGTGTGCCTCGGCTTGAAACACGCCCAAGCATCCCTTGAGTCGGCGGAGGAGTGTGCGCACTGCAGCCGGTTCTCCCTCAAGGTGCTCCGTCACCGTCTGGCCCGTCAGTTGACACTGTCCAGCGGGGACCCGTTGCTGGCTTCGACAGCTGCCGAACAGGACCCAGCTGACTTGGTGGTTTCCCAGGTCTCTGAACCTGAAGCTGGAACAAGTTGGGGCAACTTGCTCGAAACTGCAGACCCGCTTCCATCCGAAACGATGGAGCAGGCTCTCACTTCGAGCTCGCTGGATTACTTGGCAGGAGGCGAGCTCTCCGATGACTCGGAGCTCCCTGTCTCAGATGACGAGGAGGATTATGATCCATCTGCCCAGCAGCCAGGACGGGTTGTAAAATCCTCTCTTTCTGACGCGGGCTGACCCGGTCATGAAGACCCATCCTCGGCCAGAGCTGGATTTAGACCTGCACGAGGGATTTTGCGCACGTTATTTCCTCGTCGAGAGGTAGCCGCGGAATGCAGGTGATTCTAGACCTCCAGGCTCTGAACAAGCATCTGAGAAAATACAAATTCAAGATGCTGACTCACGCCTCCCTGCTGCGCTTCCTGCATCACGGCAATTGGTTTACATCAATCGACCTCAAGGACGCATATTTTCATATACCCATATATCTGCCACACAGGAAACATCTCAGGTTTGCATTTCAGGGAGAATGTTACGAATACCTCGTACTCCTGTTTGGACTCTCGCTGAGCCCAAGAGTGTTTGTGAAATGCACAGAGGCGGCGGTGGTCCGCTCAGGAGGCAGGGCATCCGAGTGGCCATGTATATAKACGACTGGCTGGTCGCAGCACCCTCCCAGCAGGAGGCTGTGAATCACACAGCTGCATTAACACAGCACATGATGGAGCTGGGCTTCAAAATAAATATGGAAAAGAGTATTCTGCGTCCTTCTCAGAACATCTCTTTMATAGGTCTCTCCCTGGACTCAGTCCAGGCCAGAGTGAGGCTGACAGAAGACAGTAAAAACTGTGATGGACTGCCTGTCCATGTTTCACAGAGGAAACCGAGTTACACTCAGACTCTGTCGCAGACTCTTGGGGYTAATAGCTTCAGCGCTGGTGGTGGTCCCACTAGGTCGTCTCCACATGAGAGGAATACAGCGCTGGGTGGCTTCTCAGCTGAGGCCGAGTTCACACATTTCTCACAAAGTGAGAGTCACAGCTGCCTGTGCTGCAGCCCTACGCCCCTGGCGAGATATCAGCACCCTGACCCAGGGTKTGCCAATGGGGATTGTACAAARCAGGAAGGTTATCACAACAGATGCCTCCCTGACAGGATGGGGAGGTATTTGCGAAGGGAAAACTGTGAATGGGTCTTGGAGCCCAAAAATGCAGTCCTTCCACATAAATTATTTGGAGCTGCTAGCTGTTCAGCTAACATTAAAACACTTCCTTCCTCTCCTGGAAGGTCACCATGTGTTGGTGAGAACAGACAACACCACTGTGGTGGCTTATGTCAACAGGCAGGGGTGCCTGAGATCACTGAGGCTTCATACACTGGCCCACAAACTGATCATCTGGAGCAGCAGACATTTCCTCTCTCTGAGGGCCACTCATGTTCCTGGAGTGCTGAACTGTGGAGCAGATCTTCTCTCCAGGGGGAACCCTCTGTACGCAGAGTGGAAACTCCACCCAGATGTGGAGCAGGGACAAATCTTTCACCCACCACCCAGAAAGGCTGGCTCTGTGGGCCTGGCCCGTGAGTGGTTCAACCTTCAATCCACGGGGCTCCCACAGAATGTAACTGAGACCATACAGAATGCACGGGCACCTGCAACAAGATCTCTGTATGAGTGCAAATGATCCATTTTTGAGAAATGGTGCACCGACTCTCAGGAGATTCCTTATCAGTGTTCTGTAGCTGTCATTTTGTCTTTCTTACAGAACCTGATTGATAAGGGAAAAGCTTTTTCCACTATCAAAGTTTATTTGGCGGCTATTTCAGCCTGCCACATAGGCTTCGAGAGAAAAATAGCTGGCCAACATCCTTTAGTAAGCYGGTTTATGAAGGGGGCTCGCAGAAAACTGCCTGTCTCAAAACCTATGACCCCGTCATGGGACCTTCCTCTGGTACTGGAGGCTCTCACTACTTCGCCCTTTTAGCCTCTGGATCAGTTGGAATTAAAGTTGGTAGCGCTGAAAACAGCACTTTTGCTGGCACTTGTCTCTACTAAGCGTGTGGGTGAGATTCATGCTTTATCAGTTCACCCATCCTACACAAAATTCTCTTTAGACAATTCTAAGGTGACCCTGCTCYCAAACCCTGCCTTTGAGCMTAAGGTGTTGGGTTCTTACTCTCCTATTGAGTTAGTGGCTTTTAATCCTCCTCCGTTCTCTTCTGAGGAGCAGGAGAGGCTACACAAACTCTGCCCAGTACGTGCTTTACGTATCTACATTGACAGGACGAAACAGGTCAGAAAAAGTGACCAACTGTTTGTCTCTTGGGCTAAAAATCAGTGCGGGAAACCGGTAACAAAACAGCAGTTTTCTCACTGGATCACTGGTGCGATTGCCTTAGCATATAGTTCAAATGGGCTGCAGCCTCCTGAGGGCCTGCATGCCCATTCCACCAGGGGCTTAAGCTCTTCATGGGCTCTGCTTAAAGGGGTGTCCCTTCAGGAAATTTGTGTTGCAGCAAGCTGGGCTTCTCCTCACACGTTTGCTCGGTTTTATAAACTTGATGTCACAGCACCATCRCTGGCTCATTCAGTTCTGARTGTAGCACCAAGTGCACAGAAGAAGTGATGCTCTGATCAGCTGGCATGTAGTGAAGTCTGCTGAGCAATACGGGAGTCAGTATATTTTCGTTCCCAATGTGAGACACGAAACGAATGCTATGAAAGAGAACTTTAGGTTACTGTCGTAACCCCGGTTCTCTGAGTAGCATGAGTGAGTGTCTCACCAACTCACCCTCCTTGCTCTAATGTTGCGAGGAAGAGGTGATAATCTTTTTGAATAACCTGTCAGTGCAGGAACAGCCCTATATATAGGGGGAGGGTCGTGGCCCTCCTTGTCACTGACAGGCTGATTTCCAGCCAATCCTGGCTGGCGTAATGTAATATGAGCTTCTGATGAGATCACGCCGAAGGCGTTCCCTATGTGAGACACTCACTCATGCTACTCAGAGAACCGGGGTTACGACAGTAACCTAAAGTTCTCATCAGATAATAACTAAACAGGTCATCATGATATGTTTTGTTTCTGAACTACAAAGAACCAATAATCTTGATTTAGTTTCAGGAGGCAATGGCAAGTCTCTGAATTAACACTTTCCCTGATATCTTCCTTTTCAACCTAACCTCTGAAGGCGGAACTAAGAAAACCCTCTTTAAATCACTAACACAGTTTCCGCCCAAAAAGAGAGTCAGAGCCAGAGCCAGAGTGAGAAACACGAACCTCCGTGCCGTCCACAACACTCGCAGCTGGGTTCTCTCCAGAGAAACCAGGAACCAGTTTTGGCTTYGCCTTTCTTCCTACGGCTTGATGAGGATGTACGCAGGTGGTGAAGCTTAACATGCTGGGAGTGTTCAGCTGAGTGGACGATCCTGATGGATTTTCTACTAACTGAGAGACCTCCCCAAATACCTGGATAGGTGACTGATCTCATCTTTAAAAGGTAAARGCTGGCTGTTAYRAGCATCGCTATCAAGGTGACGCTAAGCAGAAAAATGCCTTGCCTCTTGTTAGCCCACATTTATTTAAGTTAAAAGTTAGGAAAGCTAACACCTCACTTTCCTCCTTTTCTTAAACCTACCTTGCCAAACTAAGTTAATTGCCTCAAATGTCTGGTATTCAACATCTAAAGCTTGACGTTTGTGTTCTATTTAAGTGTTTGATTAACAATTAACGAAGCTCGAAGCATATGTAGGATTCACACCTACACTGACGTAATGTTGTTGATGTATGACGTAATTAGTAAGAGTATTGTGAACATGTAAACCTTCCTGTCTCAAGTTATAACTAATATTATCATAAACAAAAATACTGATCTTTTTCCAGACAGGTTAGGGCTGTTTTGACCGAGCCTAATGGTTACACATCGCTCCATATGTGCAACGTTCAAATTTCATGCGGCTACCAGCTTCCTGTCTTGAGTTCTGACTATACTGAGAGAAAAAAAGGCGAGAACTATGGAGCAGCCATGTGCTGTTTTTTAGTTTCCCTCACCAAACGTTGTGGTAATCGTGGTCACAGTCTCCGGTTCTGGACAGCAGAGTGGATGGGTGGCCCTCAAAGCTCTTCAGGGTGAGCGTGCCTTCCCCAGAAGCCAAATAGACTTTGGAAAAATCTGTGGGACAGAACTTCATCCCTCCAATCGAGTCTCCTGCTCCGTTCTGTGCACATAAATACAGATACATGCCAACATAACATGGATGCTGTTACCACCTAAAGATGACAATAAGAAAGTTTCAAAGAGGTCTAAGCTCAGTGTGTCTGAAATCTCACAGAGCTGTTGTACCTCCCATAGATGAGAGATGAGGTGAACTGCTGAGAGGGATTTAACTGGTTCAACTTCCTGTCTGTAACTTTCTGTCTCTAATAGAAAAAAACAAAAAAACCTGACACACAAACTCACCCCTTGAAAGAAGGATTCTTTCGTGGGGTTGGTGTAGTTCAACATTAAGATGTCTCCACCTTTGGTGGCTGCAGCCAGGGTGGTGGGGTGGGTGGGGTGCCACTCCAAACAGGTGATCCTGCGGTCAAACGGGCTGCTGGAGCCGTGGAAGTGATAGGAGGACAGAGAGCGGACGAAGGGCTCCTGGAGACACTGCAAGAGACAGTTAGCAACATGTTCACCCACTTCCATAAGAAATACATGTTTCAATGTGCTTCATGGAGCTAAGCTAAGAGCTACAACGACCCTATCCATGCTCAAACTTGTCTGTTTCTGTTCTCCCCAGTCACCATTTGCAATCACTCATTGCAAAAAGGTGGCAACAGATGAATGATGTTTTGCCTTTGTGTGTTTCTTTCAGCAAAATATCTCATGATCCCCTGCATGGAATCGACTGAATCTTTCAGAAAGTAACCCTCTCCTCCACAACTGATTAACATGTGGAGTCAAACCTGTGTAAGACGGTCACCACAACCAACTGACCTCCCAAACAACAAAAATGGCTGCAGTTCATTTGGTTTTACAAGTCATCAACTAAAATTTGATGTGGTTTGTAGCAGAGAGTCATTCACAACACATATTTTGAGCGTGATATCGCTTGAGATCGTACATAAAGTGTAAACAAAACAGCTCCAACTCTGTCATTKCTCAACACAAGATGAGCCGAGTCTAAAACTGGACGAGGGATATGGATCCCATCGAGAAGAGCTCAGATTTTAAAGAATAAATTACTTATTGTTCCTAAAATAACTTCAGAACTTAAAGCAAATCCATTTCCTTACTCTGCTGGGTTCCAGTTAGGGTTGGGCAATATTGGGAAAAAAATAATCATGATTAATTGTGGTATTTAGCCGATAACGATTAATTTGACAATTAATCCCCTGGAGTCCCCTAAGACCCTTATGTCCTAGTCACATGACCAGTTTAGTGGGAAAGATTTTCTCTTCATAAAAATCTGTTCCAAACTGTGTTAAAATTACAGACTTCAGGCTATAAATCAAATTTTAAATTCCRTTGAAAGATAAATAAATTACAGAACTTTTTTTAAAATGTTCGTCAGATTTGAAGTGGAGAGGAGCAGCGAGCGGACTCTGCCTGGTGGCATTAATCATATTAATTGTCAAGTCCCAAAAAGTAATCTATTAATGTTTTTCTGAYGATTAATTGCACACGATACGATTATGCCCAACMCTAGTTCCAGTTGACCGATTCCTGTCCATAAAAGGTTGTGCAATAAGAGTCTTGTCTACCTTTACAATAAATTATTTTTATCAATCTATCAACTACGGTACTTTTTATATACAGAGCCCGCGAGGGGACATGGGAGATTTTTTTTTCTTTTTGCATTCCCACGCAAAAGTATAGCATTAACTCGCAATATTTTTGCGTTCCCTCGCAATACTTTTGTGTTACCTCGCAATATTGTTTTGCGTTCCCACGCAAAAGTTTGATTTGTATAAGAACTGAATTAAATCAGACTTTTATTTTGAAATATCCAGTTACCAAAACAAGATATGTCACCACAAGTTTGTGAAATTGACATTGATGTTGCGTGGCYGCACTGTGTTAAAATATCAGGATATGACATACTTTCATGCGTGGTTGTGTGATATATTTATTCTAAAGCTGAATTACAGCAGTRGGCTAACTCGCTAATGGTGAACATGTGAGTTTGTTAATAAACCGGCAGGCACAACAGTAATCAACTATTTTTGCAAGGGAACGCAAAAAGAAAAAAAAATCCCCCATGTCCCCTCGCGGGCTCAGTATTTAGAAAACAACATAAACAGTCTGTCCTTTTCTAATTAAATAAATAAGAATCTAAATCAAATGTGTCAAACTCAAGGCAAATTTGAAAAATTCCAATAAAATGGGAGGTGCCAAGAGACACTGAGGGGCACGACCCCAAGTGTGGGGATGAGTGAGGAAGTGTGGCCATGACGTGAGAACTACTTGTAGCTTAATTTGACAAGCTAACATTTCTGAAAACACTGATTGTTCTAAAAAAGAGATTTTGTAAACAGTAAAGTCTCATGATGACGTGTTAAAACACTTTCTTTGTAGGAAACACCACATACAGCTCTGTTGTAGTTTGTTAGTGGTGCTCAGCTGTAGCAACAAGACATGAMCCACTGTCCYGCATGTTTTAKYTGTTTCCTTGCTTTGACACACCTGATTCAAATAATTTAATTACCTACTCTGAATGTCATCAGGTTTAGCAGAAGCCTGTCAATCACTCAYTAATTTCAGTCAGGTGTGTTGAAGCAGGGAGACATCTAAAAACGTACAGGACAGAGTGTCAGGAGGATCAGAGTTGAAGACCTCTGATCTAATATGAGAAAGTTCATTGAAGAACAATAAATATAAAGTATGCTTTTTGTACATTCAYTGTGGCACCAAATTTAATGCAAAAKATTTTACACAATTTCTGCTGTTTAACCTAACACTGATGACAGGACTTAGTTTTGTCTACATGYTGCAGATGTTCACATTCTTAGGACTAAATGGAAAACTAATTCCACTTTAGGAAACAATCCTGGTTGAGCTGCTTGAAGCTCTCTTACCTGTCTCATCTGAGAGTGCACGCTTTGGCCCAAAGTGCTCTTGTAAATATAATGCAGGATGCTCCCAAGGCCATTCTTCCTCTGGACTCCTGCAGATTTAAAAGGAGGCCCTGCAGGACGCACAAACCCTATCATGAGTCAGAACCAGAACATCTCAGGTACAGTGTCAGGGATTAGTCAGAGCTGCACACCTGGTTTAGATGTCTCTCCRTCCTTTTTGTCTCGAAGTTTTTTAGAAAGAGTTGGACCCGAGTCCTCCCCATCTCTTTTCTTCTTCACTTTACCTTTTGATTCGTCTGACTTGGCGGGTTTGCGTTTCATGTCTCCTCCGTTTAAATCGACAACGAGGCACAGCAGGAAAGGTTTGACTCGACAGTAATTTACCAGTCTGTACACACAGCCGCTATACTTGATTACCTGTGATGGTCAGGCCAACTTCAGCGTAACAGCGGTACACGTGACCGTAATGGCTGCCAATGTTTTGTAACCTGGGTGTGTTTACAGCCGGTGGACGGTAGGTGGCACTGTTTAAAAAAATGTATTTACTGTTTTATGTACGTCTGTGGACTTGTTTGAATGGTTTATAAACTACGTTGTGGTAATATGCATGCAGTTTATTTAGTGTTAAACTCGTATAATAGTCACTGCACGTGTCTAAACAACTTTGTTTTCATTTTAAAAATCTAAATGTTTTCACATTAGTCGGTTACTTTTTTCATAGGTCGTTCTGTTTGCTAAATTGCTACAATAACAAGATACGTATGATCTTATCTGCTATTTCTGACACGTTTTAGCAAACACGTTTTGTTGTTGCCGTAGTTGCCATAAAAGGGCTCGGAAGTGAAGGCGGAAGCACGTGTTTGGTTTTCTGCAATCCTATTGGCTGCTGCAGTCTCGTTTTGAAAAAAACTCGTCGGACTTAAGGCGGAGGGAAGATTCAAAATTAGAGCAGCAGAAAGGACAAAACGGAGTCAAATTAATTGACATAATGAACAGGCAAGCGTAAGTTGATGTTGTTACTTCTACCAATTGTGTTCCGAATACTTTATCGATGTATTGTGTTGAGCTAATAATTTACAGTTCGGCTAGTCTCAAAATTAGCCGTTAATCTTGTTGCTTCGTAAGCTAGTTGCCACGAACTCGAACTGCCCTAAAAATCAAGATAAAACATTGTAAATCGAAATGTAGTGAGTGTTTTTCTGTCTGGTCATTTAGGAAGTATAAACCCCCCCGCAGGCCTCCTCCAAAAAGATCACCAAACAACCAGAAAGACCCGGTTGGGGTAAGTGTCTCATGTTGATTTTTTCAAAGCAAGTGACGACGCAACATTTAGCTTGCTCGATTGTTTTCATTTCATGCTGTGCGTCACTTCACCAGTTTCTTTAAGGAGTGATCAGAGTGTCGAAGGGAAGTTTTTGATGATGTATCAGAAACACGTGTGTTTTCTCTGATGTTACTCAGGTGTACTTACGCGTGCGTCCTCTGAGTGCGGAGGACGAGGAGTGCTGCATTGAAGTGATCAGCAGCACCACCATCCAGCTGCACACTCCTGAGGGCTTCAAGGTTCACCGCAATGGAGAATACAAAGAGGTAACAAATCAACCAATGCATCTGAAATCAAGCCAGTTCTCATAGTTTTACTGTTGTCAAGAAGAAGAAAAAAAAAATCAGTGATAACTTTAAAAATTCAGTGACTTTGCCAGTCTCCAAAGCCTTCCTCATCACTCAGCACTTTCAGGTTGTTAACCAACATATGTATCAGATCATGTTTATGAAAATGATTTATTTAATTGCATAAACTGCTATTCTGTACAGGCTTTGGAAATTACTGTTACTCACTACTACAAAAAAGATCAGTGTTCAGGCAAAATATAGTATTTGCTCTAAATGGAAACTACTTGAAACAAAACTGAAGTGAAGTCTTTACAGAACTTGCTAACAGCAAAAGGTGCAGAGCAGTGATGGAAATTTGACTTACTGGTAAATGATCTCAAAATTGTTCACTTGTTGTTGGGCAGATGAAGTGTGTCCATGACAGATGAGTCATGCTTTTCTTTGAATCACTTTAAAGACCAAAACTGTCTGGAACAAAGGCAAGGCACAGACTGGCACACATCAACCACTTATACCAACTTCTTTGTTTAATCCAGGAGTTGAAATATGAAGACTGTAAATAAGTTTATTTAGCAAACAAAACATCTTTAGGTTTGTCAGAACTTTGAGACAAATTCTCAGTAGTGGATTATGTGTTAGGTAAAGAGAGAGGCTGTTCGTTGGTAGATTTGCTTGCTTTAAGATTTTTTTAAAGCTTCATTTGTTTGAAACAATACTACAGTAGTAGCCTGGTAAAAACCAGACCCTTGTCCTTCATTTTGCTTCGTACAGAGGGTCTGGACTTGCTGCTATAGAGAAGCTATTCTTGCTGGAGGAGTGGCCTCGGTTGAAGTGTGTGTGTCGCTGTGAAGGAGGCTAAGCTAAGAAGCTAATTGGAAATCGTGAACGCTGTAAACAACCCTACTGAGAGGAGAAAAGTACCGAGCCGAACGAGACTGTAAATGAGAGCTGCTGCTTTGTCAGAGACAAATTTAATTATAATTTGGAAGCCTTATCAACACGGACTGGCTTCATTCATTCCCTCCACTGCCATTGCTAACTAACTAGCAGACACTGCGCAGAAAATCGACGTCGTTCAGAACCCCGCTTTCTGTTTGCTGATTGGCCCAGGGAAAATAAATTACAAGCCGACACTGCACAGAAAATCGACGTTCTGTTCTCTGATTGGTTAGGCTAAAAATCTGCCAGCAAAATCCTTGTCTATGGGAGAAATCCCAGACGGAGCAGTGAAGGGAAACTGGAATTGAGCGGAACTGCGTAGGAATGCAAGGGCCAGGCTACTACAGACATAATAGTGGTACCGGGGTAGTACATGTCATGAGAAGTTTGAGAACCACTCTTGTAAAGCCATTCAGAATCTTATATATCTACTGTTGCACTCAGGTGTTTATAAGAAGTTAGTATTGCTGTAGCTGCTGATGCTTTAAGAAAACAACTCATTTGGCTCTTTTTTATGAAATAGTTTTGTATTGAACACACTGCATGAAAAGGTTCTATATTTATTTTTTCTGAACAGTATGTTGTTAACCTTAAACTTGGACAAGAGCTCTGCAAAAGCTGCAAAACAAAACTTTCTTTATAAAACTGCAAGATTTGCTGACAGTTGCCCTTTTTAACCACACACGATACATTCTACTTTATTCCTGCTCCATGTCAATAAATCTATCTTCTCAGATGCAGTACTCTTTCACAAAAGTCTTTGGAGTTTCCGGATCACAGATGGATCTTTTTGAACATGTGGCCAAACCTCTTGTTGATGATCTTATTCATGGAAAAAATGGTAAGAGCACAGAGCAATTTATAGCTGATTTTTCTTATTTTATTTCAGTATTTCCTGCTGATTTATTTATTTATTTATTTATTTATTTTTTGCAGGTTTACTTTTCACATACGGGGTGACTGGAAGTGGAAAAACATTCACCATGACTGGCTCTCCGGGTCAGGGTGGACTCCTGCCTCGTTCCCTTGACATGATCTTCAACAGCGTCCGTCCCTACCAGGCCAAAAGATATGTAAGTGAGCAGCTCATAAAACAGCGTTATGTTTTAAACCCACACACACTTTAACATTTTAGACAAGCTCAAAAACTATTTTTGCTCAGGTTTTTAAGACTGATGATAAAAATGGCATGGAAATTCAATGCGAGGTCGATGCTGTGTTGGAGCGCCAGAGAAGGGAAAATAACTTATCTGTACCTAAAACACCTTCCTCCAGGTAAACATAAATGCAAAGAAAACTTTACAGTGTTTTAATCAGCTTATATGTAAAATTGATAACTTTCCTGTTTTTAGACAAAAGATTGATCCTGAAATCAGTGACATGTTAAAGCCAGAGGAAGCTTATAAAGCAGACTCTGTGGATGAGGACAGCAGCTACAGTGTCTTTGTGTCCTACATTGAAATCTACAATAACTACATCTATGATCTCCTGGAGGATGGTTTGGAAGATGCAATCAAGCCAAAGTGAGTTTTTAAATGTAAACTAAATGTGTAAATAAAATGGTTAACATTGTATACAGTTTATATTTAAGTGTAGTTATTTTTTTGGCATCAAATCTGTCTATGACAGAGTAGCTAGAAGACAAATTTGTTTTCTTTTCTCTTTACTAGGTGGAATGGTGGAGGCACACCTCTGCGCCAGAACACTGAGTTCATGTATGTGGCTAGTTAAGACTCAGACATCAGAGTAGCTGCTTTGTTTTGCCCAGTTTCTTATGCACACAAATGTATCACTTAGAAAGTAAAGGGAACATCCCCAATAAAGCTGGAGACATTTCCACAAATGTAATGAATAGTTATTCACATATGATTAGCTGTCATTAGAAAATGCATAAACTGTTTCCTATGGCAAATTTGAACTGCTCTACCAGATGCCAAAATTATTGTATCTGTTAGATTTAATTTTGTATTTAACATGTGAAACACTGATTTCAAAAATATTTTCTATGCCTTACTCAAAACAAAAAATATAAACCTTTTATTCTCAATGAAAACTGTGCAAACTAAACACCAAAAGTAAGGAAATTTGTGTTTGGTAGATTATTTCTTTGTTGTAACAATATTCCTTGGCAATACATCTTATACCATTGGCAAGCCTGTTCATTTCTCTTTTTTAAATGGTGCCACATTTGTAAGGAACATGCATTCATGAGATGAGCAGTAGAGCTGAGTATGTGGGTTGCTCTGCCATTGCCCAATAGTTTCTTTTGCTGTTGCTATTGACACTTGTTGTGAGCTTCTACTATCTCCAGGTGCTGCCAGTCAGGTGCCTGCTATAAGATTTATTGCCAAGAAGCATTGTTGCAACAAAGAAATCATCTACCAAACACAAATGCTCTTACCTTTACAGTATAATGTTACAAAAATCAATTCTTTTAAACTATAGCATGTGTCCCCCCCCCCCCCCCCCCAAAAAAAAAAAAAAAGTTAAAAAGGTTGCCTTCAGGTCCAGGCCATCCTTGAAAAAGAGATGGGATTTACTTGGTTAAATAACAGTAAATACATAAGTAATAAATTGATTTTGGATGATTAATATTTATATATCTAGAAAAGTAATAAAATGTAAAGTTCCCAAAAGCTTGAAACAAACATCTGTAGGATAAATTACTACTTAGAGGTTGGTCAAAGAAATAAAAAGGAGTTAAATGGAATGCACTGTAAATTTCAGACAATTAATGCTTCTCTAACATTTAGATATTGCAAATAATATGGTGGAGTTTAGGACCTGACATGATCATCAAAACTTGTGATTTCTGATTATTCTGACATATAATGTCAACACCCTATTTCCTTCCTTTTGCCTTAGAAATCCTTGCATTAGCCTTCTTGTTATGGCAAACCTCTCTGTCCTTTATGTCTGTGTCTTTGTGTGGTATTTGATCAGTGTTAGTTTTTGTGTCTGGAATGAAGTAGCACCCATTCTCCCTGGTCCCGTCTGCATTTACTGCTTGACTTGTGCTTCTAGAATTGCATGAGGAGGAGGGGAAAAAGACCATTCCATTTCAACGCTTAACAACATTTGTTATTATTGTAGACCGCCTCAGTCTAAAACCCTCAGAGAGGATCAGAATCACAACATGTACGTGTCTGGCTGCATGGAAGTTGAAGTCAAATCTGCTGAAGAAGCCTTTCAAGTGTTCTGGAAAGGTGAGTTTTCTGTGGAGATCCATGCTTGAATGTGAAGGGGTGAATTTAGTTTTATTTTTTTCCCCAAAACGCTCTGCGGTGATGATTTTAGCTGTGACTGACCTGGAATTGCTGGTCTCCGGGTCAGCTCTGGCCAGGAAATGACTTCAGTTTAATCTTCTCTCTGAGCAGGTTAAAGATGATTTGAGAGGATCAGTTCTGTTTGATGACAAACGGAGCAGAATAAATTACTTAGGTGTTTTTTTTTTCTTCCAGGCCAGAAGAAGCGGAAGGTTGCAAACACTCGTCTGAACAGAGAGTCGAGTCGCTCTCACAGCGTGTTCATTATCAAACTGGCGCAGGCTCCTCTTGATGCCGATGGCGACAACATTCTCCAGGTTAGCCGGGACCACATTTGTAATACCTACTGAGATGACGTACAGTTTTCACAATTCGTTTTTGACACTTCTTGCTTTGTCAGGATAAGAACCAGGTTATCGTTAGTCAGTTGTGCCTGGTGGACTTGGCAGGAAGTGAGCGTACCGGCAGGACCGGGGCAGAAGGCACACGTATACGTGAAGCAGGTTTGTTATCAAACAGAATCTGATTTTACTCTCAGCCTTGTTTTCATTTTATTTAATAACATTTGACTCTGCAGGTAACATTAATCAGTCTCTGCTGAATCTGCGGACGTGCATCGAGATACTCCGAGAAAACCAAACTTGTGGCACAAACAGGGTCTGTTTCCAAGCTAAGACTGAACGTTACGTTAAGACAAACTGTGTACTCACTGTCCAATTTCTGTTATAGATGGTCCCCTACAGAGACTCTAAAGTAACCCACTTGTTTAAAAACTACTTTGATGGAGAAGGAAGGGTCAGGATGGTCGTTTGTGTCAACCCCAAAGCAGATGATTATGAGGAAACACTGGTAAGTTGCGTCGATGTGACCACGGAGTCCTTGGCAAAAAAAAAAATCTTTTTATCTAACAAGTAAGACATTTCTCTGTTTGTGTAGTTGGTGATGCGCTTTGCAGAGATGACTCAGGAGGTGGAAGTGGCTCGTCCCATGGACAGACCCATTTGTGGCTTTACTCCAGGCCGTCGTTACAGAAACCAGGCCTTTAAAGAAGAGCTGTCTCGCAAGTTACAGGACCGTGGTGGCCCAGTTGACACAGGTAAGAAATACAAAAAACTGGTCCTCCTAAGGGACGTATCATGCAAAATCCACTTTTTTAGATGTTTAAATAAATTTTGTTGTGTACTTACAGTTGATATGAGACACATTTCTGAAAAGGGGTGAAAGAGGGGCTTGTGGAGTTATGTCAGCAGAAAAATCTACAAAATCTAAATTTAAAGGGAATTAAATGATGGGTAAAAGCAGCACAATTATGCATTTTTGTATTGTTAAAGTGCTTCTATTACACATTTATTTTTGTCCGACTTGTGACTGCTGATGGAACCCAAAGATACTATACTTTAAAGCAGGCACTTTAATAAATGCATTGTCCTCCTCAGGCTGTGTGTCTGTATTACCAGGTGACTCGATCATAATGCCTAGACCCCCATATATTTTCAAAAATCTATCTAAATGTTTTAATCTAATTTGTTTTTTACCCTGGTTTGGAAAATTTAGAAATTTTTGCACACTGAATATCTCTGGGGCTCTCATGTGTTATGCACGTAATGCAGGACTTGATTCCTATTTTTCAATCTTTGATGACCTCTAAATGCTGAGTGGTCCAATTTTAAAAATAAATAAATATTCTAGAAGTGTCTAATGTGGAGTTTGTCATGTTTTCTTTAGATGGTGGTACCACCTTTACGAGCAACCTGGGGCGCAGCCTGCCCCCTCTACCCTCCTCTGAGCTGACTGACCCGAACGATGATGTCACCCTGCCTCGTCTGATWGAAGCTCTGCAGAACAGACAGAGGATCAGGCAGTTGATGACTGACGAATACAACAAAGCAGGTGCCTGCTCACATTTTCTGCTTAGCTGGTTATTTCCCCTGCCTCAAAATTTCTTACCATGGCTCATCCTTTTTGTCCTTATTTTTTATTTTTCCCTAATTTAGCCAACATTATGAAGTCTAAGCTTCAGGAACTGGAGTCGGATCTCATCTCTAAACAAAATTTGATCAATGAACAAAATGGCAGACTTTTGGAGAAAGACAAAAGCATCCAAAACAACAAGGCAGAGATTGAACGCTTAGAGAAGAAGACCAAGATGCAAGAGCGAACGGTTGGAGATAAATATATTCTAGCTTCTTCAGTAGATTCAGATTTGTAGAGGCGTTCAGTTTTCTAAAAACTCCTGCTGCGCTGTTCTAGATCGACATGTTGCAGAAAACAACTAAAATCTATGAGGATGACAAGCGTTCGTTGCAGCAGGAGCTGGAAACCAGAGAGAATCGTCTTCACAGGGAGTTGTCTGAGAAGAGACGCATGGAGCAGCGAATGCACGGCATGCTCTCAGACACGCAGCACAAGTGGGAAAAAGAATGTGTGAGTCTTTATTATTCAGTAGTTAAAAAGATGTTCCTCAGTTTAAAAGTCTGTATATATATTTTAATTTTTTTGCCAACACAGTGATAATCTGAAACATTATTATTCCCATGCAGGACAGACGAGTTAACGCAATGCAGCTGGAGATGCAAAACAAGCTCTGGGTGAAAGATGAAAAGTTGAAACAACTCAAGGCCATCGTGGCAGAGAACAAGACTCCTGGCTGTCCTGATCCTCCACCGCATCAATCCCAGCCTCAGCGACCCTCCAGAGAGGAGCGCCCCCCACCGAAGAAGAGATCTGCATCACCCACACCTCTTCCTGTAAGTTTAGAATTCCTGCTGAGTCAGTGTTTAGTATGTGATGTTTTGAKGAAGTCACAGAAGTTAATGTTTACAGTCAGTGTTGTGATGCTGCACTACCACCAGATTTATCACAATACAGTATATTATTGATTTTATTTGGATGACAATACAATATTTGTTTATCACAAAGTTTTGACACGATACTATTTTTTTAGGGGACTCTAAGATTTTGGGTTAAAAAAAAACTTTAACCCAGGAAGCCACAGTTGGAAATGTTTTCAAACACTGATGTCCAGCCTGACTGCTTAAGTTGCTTCTGCAGCTAATGTGTTTAATCCTAGTTTGTCTGTTTTTTTGTTTAAGATACTGTGAAGCAAAAACACTTTGCAGATTGTTAGTTTTTTTTTAAATTACAAGAGAGAACGTGTTCAGAAAATGCTGTCTTCTATTAATGTAATCTAATTTGTCAAAACAGCAGATTGTGTCAGACTCACCCACCTCACTCTGTTTAATGCAACAGGTGCTCTGAAYGGAAGCATACCTGTGACAAAGCTCAACAACCTTATTCAGATTTTTGTCAAAGTCTTATGGAAAAAAAAACAAGATGCTCATTTTGACTTGGGAAGGATGTTAAGAGTGTAGAATGTGGTAAAAGTAGATTATTGTTGTTTAATACATGCAACTGTACAGGTGTCTTAGTTTCAGCTCCTACTAAATGCATTTTGTTTGTGAATGTATATGAACTTATGACTAAATGTGTTTCCACTTTTGCTCCGTAGAGCCCCACTGAGTCTCCTCAGATCAGTCCAGTGCCAGGGTCACAGGCAGTCAGTGCTCATAGAGTTGAAGAGTTTGAGATGATCCCAAGATCCACATGGCCAACGCCCTGCAGCAATGCTTCTTTGTCATCGTCTGTCTCTTTATCGGAGGAGTGGGCAGATCCCGACAGCAGGCAGGCTTTCCAGTCCCCTAGACCAGCCGAGAGAACCCAGTCTGCAGCCCAGAGAACCAACACTCATTCTCCAGACAACAGGCAGGCTTCCCAGTCTCCTAGACCAGCCCAAAGAAATATAACCCATTCTCCAGACGATAGGCAGGCTTCTCAGCTCCCTAGACCGGCCCAGCAAACCCAGTCTCCAGCAGGTCCTTCCGTCAGCCAGAGAGGAGGGTGCTATGGTAGATTCTGCTGTCCCTCCCTTGATTTTGTCCTAGACCAAGTAGAGAGAAACTACAGGGTCAGTGAGTTACTGTATCCATTTGCAGCAGTATGAAACTAAAGTGTCAGAGCAGAGTTTCTACAAGTGAAAGTCTGACTTTTTATACATCTCACACCAAGCGGTTTGTTCCTTTCCACCTGAGCAGACAACGACCCCAGTGCGGGCCCTGCACCGCCGTTCTCGTTCTGCTGGTGGGGAGAAATGGGTGGACCACAAGCCGGCATCCAACCTGGACCTGGGCACCGTCCTGCAGCCCGTCATCCCCAATGCCATCCAGGTGTCTGCACCCAACGAGAAGGCCCTGTCAAAGTGTGACAAATACGTGTTAACACAYCAGGAGGTCGCATCTGATGGAGAGATACAAACCAAACTTATAAAGGTGAACAGCAGGATACTTAGTTTGATTTGTATTATTTTTACTAAGTTTCTCAAGAACTCTTGCCTTGTTTTGATTGACCAAAAGAAAGTTGGTCACTAATGTACGATTACAAATAATATATATATATATTTTAAAATAATGAGCAAATAAAAAGAGGGGAGTAAATAAGTTAATAAATTATAAAATGTAAAGAGAACAAGATTTCATTTGATTCTTTAGCACACTTCACTATTTACTCATAATATTCTAATTTGGATTATGTGGTGCATTTTCTCCTTTAAACAATTTATCTCTCACAATTGTTGATAGGCAAAGCTGCAAGAGTAGTAGAAAATTTAAGACTCRAGTTCAAAATACTAAAAAGATGTAMAGGTGGAGAATTTATTGAATATTTTCATTGCTGAAAATATTGCGAGTAGACTGACATTTAATATTTTACTTTTTTTTGTACGATGAGACATTTTGTCTGATGTTTAAAAGTATTCAATCTAATTCATGGATTGAAAATGTGGTATTATAACAAATACATTTCTGCTAACTGCTGTCTACATGAAGTTTCTATAAACGTATATTTAAAAATGTTTTTTTTCTTCTGCTTCTTCTGCTACTAGTTAACATTTGCTGTAACCTTATTGTTTCTTGACTTTCAGGGAGATGTGATTAAAACCAGAGGAGGAGGACAAGCTGTTCAGTTCACTGACATTGAGACTGTAAAACAGCAGCTCACCATGGCCTCAAAGTAAGTACACACAGTTTRAACCTTTAGGTGTCATTTTTCATCTTGAACACTATTTGAAGTTGTTCWATATTAAAGGTTTCCTATTTGAATGTGGGCTGGGTAACAACAAAGTACTAATTTCTTTAATTTATTAATCAATGTCCAATTTGAGGAAAAAACACCTCCTTTATAGAAACCCAGCTGTAAATGAGTGTTTGTTTTTAAAGAGCAAAGTAGTTTAGCATCGTGATCATAAGTAGATGACAAAAAATTTGTCAATTTTGTCTCTGAAGCCGAAAAAGAAAATCCTCTGAAGAAACTCCGGTCAACAAAGATCAAACTGATGGTTCTTGGACTGATGTGGAGACAAGGGTAAGACACTTAAATCAGTTGAATATCTTAATATGCATGTCTTTATTTAGGAAATGCAAAACAGACTGTAGCTGAGCCTGAAGTGAATGTGCTAACACAAAGATCAGGGTTGAACTGCAGCTGCTTTAGTGCTTTTGTTGCAGGAAGACAGAAAGTGGCTAAATGTTTTATTTGACATACTGGTCATATATTTTATAGTTTAAATAATAAGAACAAAATGTTTCTGCTGCAGTGCTCGGTGGCTTTGGAGATGAAGGCGGGGTCAAACATGGCACCTGGACATGAGCATCATGGGATCACAAAGTAAGCTGGCAAACATTTACTATCCTATCTGAAATCCTCTGCAGTGCCAAACATGAGTTTATGATCTGTGTGCTTTTTGCTTCAGGCGCAGAAAACCATGAAAACTACAGAAGGCTGCAGCGGAGATGACTCTCCTCTGTCTTCACCTGGCTGCTGTGCAATAATCTKAACTGTTTTCGTAGATTTAGCTTTTGTTATGATATTTAAACATTTTACATACTTTTTACATGCAAAAGAAATGCATTTATATGTACCTAAACATGGGTCACCAAAGGTTTTGTGAAATATTTTTAAGTGTTCTGAAAAATATCAGTTGTTACAAGTTATGTTTATAAAAAAAAAAGGGGGGGGGGGGGCTGTCAAACTTTTTTCCCCTCGTTTTGTGACCAATCAGTCTAACATTTGGCACATGTGATTTTACCAGTTTATTGGTCTAAGTTTGTTTGCCTAAATAAATTGTATCAAACTTCAAGTAAAGATGTATGTTGTTTTTACTTTAATTACTGTTAAACTTAGGAATAATTATTTAAACTGTGCTTTAAAGGGGACATATACAAAATCCACCTGTAGCTGTTGCCATAAATACATTTTTGTTTTGTACTTTGAGGCTCTAGGAGTGCAGAAAAACTGAATTCAGTATTTCCATGTGCTGCAAAGGTATTTTTTTTGTACTTTTTGGGATCACACTTTTCAATCTGTTCAGTTTTCTTTATGACATTTTTTGAACTTTTATGTCCAAATTATTTGCAGAGGAACTGCCAAATAGTGTATATGGATGTCCTGATGCATCTCAGTAATCCAGGTAAAAAATCAAAAGGAAAAAAAAATTGTATAGGTCTTCCGAACGGGTTCTGGACGGGAGTGTATATAGAATTACTAACCATTTTTGTCTTCATTCTCCTCTGGCTCAGATTTGAGACTGGCTGGACCAGTCTTTTGTTTTATGTCTTTTTATTCATTTGTATTATTTAAAAAAGTTTCTGTGTGGCTAGGTATCCATAACCCCTCTTTCAAGCTAGAATGGATAGATCTGGAAGCTGGAAGGGGGCGGGGTTTGAAGCGCCTTTGGATTTAAAGAGACAGAGTTGATCTGAGACACGCCTCAGAA
Organism: Austrofundulus limnaeus; assembly: GCF_001266775.1. Lineage (NCBI taxonomy): Eukaryota > Metazoa > Chordata > Actinopteri > Cyprinodontiformes > Rivulidae > Austrofundulus > Austrofundulus limnaeus. The sequence goes on from NW_013953655.1 coordinate 61,246, forward strand.
AAGGGGTAAAAAGATTAAACAGAATTCAGACCAAATGAATTACATTGCGATTCCACTTTATATAGACCCCAACTAAATATGAAAAAGAAATATTTGAAAGCGTATGGCCACTTTAAAACACAWAAACCGCAGTTGTACATTAAGTGGACACTAGGTGGCAGCATAGGACAGTCAGTGAACTGAGCAGTTGTGATTTTTTTCAACACACCTTTGTTTGCAAACTGAGCTTWAAAATGTTCGTTTTGACTCGCAAACAAGATTCAAGTTTGTTCTATAATAAGTTAGATTTGTTTTTCAGTTGCAAACCAGGGATTTAGATAAAACCCAAGGAAAAAGTAAACATACAGCTGACTTAAACCAGTATAGATAAAGATTATAACAGTTATTTCTAAAACTGTTTAAATATAAATTAAAGCAGTCTCACTATTTGGCAAGATCAAGTGTGCTTCTCATTCAAATAGATTTCATTTTTTTTGTTATACCAAATTTGTTCCAAAACAAGCTTTGTATCTTCAAGTGTATGTGTTACTTAATGACAAATATTTGATCTTTAACATCTAAATTATAAAGAAAGGTATTGTGCTTGAGCTTGCCAAATRGTAAACCTGCTTCACATTGTTAAATGATTAGTAATGCTTTATAAATCATTTACAAACCATGATTAGGCAATAATAAATCCTAAATAAATGGTCCCTTTTTATTGTAAAGTCATACAGTTTTAGGTGTTTTTACTACAAAAAAATATGCAGACCGTTGTGAAAGTTCATGCTTGAAAACAATAATCTAAAAAGTTAAACTCCCAGCATCCAGTTTCACTCCCCATCACTAGAACATCACTGAGAGTCCTGRTCAGCTGGTGCTGCTGTCATCCAGGCTTTGAGTAGACAGTTGAACTCTCATCTACCACCAGTCTGGCTGTGTTTCAATTGGAAAGCACTGGAGAGTGACTAACACTCTCTCCGAAAGGGTCAAGAGCCCAGAGCAACCAGTGGCCATTAAATTCACTCCTATGAGATATTGAGTACTTTGCTTTTTGACCGAGCTCTGTTTGATGTGCGGCTCCACGTCATGCTCAGCGCCTCGCCTGCGAGCCCTCCACAGCCGAGTGCTGCGAGCTTTTATAAAGATATTATTATAAAACGCCTGATGAGCCTCTGATCAGCAGTTTCAAAGAGACACTTGAGGAAAATAAATTGAACTGTTCACGGAAAGGCCTGAAATCTCAAAGACAACTTTTTTTTTATAAGAATAGATCATTTAGCATTTCTGAACTTAAAGCTTGCTTCTTGTCAACGCTATTAAACTTGCTGGAGGGAATTTTGCTGTTCTGCTTGAGTACACAGTCAATTAGACAGCCTCAGATTTTAAAAGAACAAGCCTAATTACAGTGTTTTATTGACTTCTTGCTTGAACAACTCTGATGAAGAGGTCTAAAGCAGCCGTTTGGATAGAATCATTTTCATCAGTCTATGATGAGACCCATTAAAAATTTAATAATTCAAAATATTGTCCACGCTTTTACCTTTTATACAATATCATTTTGTGAAGTCTTTACTGTCACAAACCACACGACCCTACGGAGTGATAAATGCAATAAAGATCAGTTTGTAACAGTAAATACGCTAAGCCTGGGACATTAGGTGTGCAGTGATTAGCTGGCTCTTGAAAATGACTCATTAGGTGTTTGACAAGAAACACACTGACTTGTTTTCAGGATTCTCTGCAGCAACATACCCAAACAGATCCATGGTCTCTAACCTGCTACAAAAGACTTAGAAGAATTGGAGTTATGAATCTTGGTTCTGATGCCACAGAACTCACTTCAGTCTTTGTGTGTATCATGAGTTAAAGCTGCTCAAGACTTCACAATTATCAGTCGTCTTGTACTGTAAATACTGCCAAAGGTGAAAGGCAATAATGTTTTTGTAGATGTGTGCGTTGTTTGACTGCAGCGTTAGAAAAATATCTCGTGAACCAGTTGATTTTTATTGAAACTCTCAGACGATTCAAGATGGCCGCAGCAAATTAACGTTAGCAAGCACAAAAATGTGTATATGTGTAAATTTGGTGTGGTATTAGATAAGCATCACCTCCAACACATATTCATAGCACATTGTGCAGTATTTTTGCCTCAAGTTTTCGTGTCAACCATGTTTGTTTTTTTAGCAAAATATCTTTAAAAAACATCACATAGTAATTATATGTACTGGTACATCTACAGCTGATTCAGCTATGGCGTTAACATAATTCAAATTGGCCACCAGCAGTAATCATTACCCAGCACATAAATGACTATTAGTCCTTTTTTAGCTATTGTGCTAAAATGTGTTGTGGTAGTAGCCGTGAGTCATCCTCTACTTAAAACCAGGGAGGCTTTTGCAAAGGAAGGCCCAGACCTCTTTTGCAAAAGAGATCTGTAATCTCAATGGGATTTGCCTGGTTTAATAAACGTTAAKAAATGAGTGCTAACAGATGTTGCATTATTGCATGAGATTGTACATAATGTCATTTACAAGATAAAAGCATTTATAACTTTCCTTTCTAATCATAAGATGATCTTAGTTTATTTCTTTGTCACTAACAGCTGAAGAGGTCAGYTTTTGTTTACTTAAGTAGAACAAACGCTGTAAACTCGGTAACAATGAGTTTCACCTTTTTATATTTATATATAGTTTTGACAGTGTGAATGTCTTTGCRTCTTGAATATATACAAATGCAAGTAAACATTTTATCACAGTATTAAATTTGCAAAGAATTGCAATAAATTGCAGCAGGCAATCATCACTGAACACTAATTTAGAATATAATAGCCAAATGTTTAATTTTACCTTACCAAAAAGAAGTATACCTCAACTACATGTTAAGTATAGTAAAGTATATTTCCCCAGGTGTTCTTTTGTTTAATAAGTACACTTTTTGTATAGTATAAACCAAGTATAGGTAATATAAACTTAAAGTACATATTTGCTAAGTACATAAAATTACAACAAAATGAATTCTCTTAGTTTTAGTTTAAAATCAGTATACCATATTTATTCATGTATAATACGATCTCGAGTATAATACAATCATTTTTTTAGATTAAGAAGCAAAAAATCCAATGATCAATAACCCATGTATAATAC